>NW_026706615.1:0-116715 GCF_029867415.1 Vicia villosa
CTGATACAAATCTAGCATGAAGTGATGTTGGTAGAAATTCAAGCTCTGAAGCTATCCGAGGGAAGCAGAAATCAGAAGCTGTGAATGTTCTAAAGATCCAGAAAACTCAAGTTCTGAAGTTGTCATAAATGGAAGCAGAAATCAGAAGCTGTGAATGTTCTGAAGATCAAAGAAATTCAAGTTCTGAAGCTGTCCTAAATGGAAGCAGGAATCAGAAGCTGTGAATGTTCTGAAGATCAAAGAAATTCAAGTTCTGAAGCTGTCCTAGATGGAAGCAGGAATCAGAAGCTGTGAGTGTTCTAGGGATCTAAAGAAATTCTAGTTCTGAAGCTGTCCAATGGAAGCAGAAGTCAGAAGCTATGAATTCTCTAAAGACAGAAGCTTATGTGATCGTCTCTACCGAAATAATCAGGGAAGTCTTTTATTAAAGTTCTTCGAGTATTTATTTCAGGGGGAGATTATTTATCTCAGGGGGAGATTGTTAATCTCAGGGGGAGACATATTCATATGCTTATGCTATAGCTGTGTAATTTGTCTTTTGCCGTCTGCTCTTTCTGATCGCAAATTCATATCATTTATATATGTTTTTGTCATCATCAAAAAGGGGGAGATTGTTAGAACAAGATTTGTTCTGATCAATTATCTTAGTTTTGATGATAACAATAATATGAATTTTGCTTAAGATAATATGGTACTCTAATCCAATGCAATTTCCTTTTCAGGAAATATATAAAGAGTATGCATAATTCAGCGCTCAGAAGCTTTGTCTCAAAGGGTTCAGCATGCAACATCAGAACATGGTCTGGCAAGACATCAGAAGATGGTCGAAGCAGAATCAGAACATGGGTCTATGGAAGCATCAGAAGAACATGAGATCAGAAGCACTGAAGTTCTGATGGTATCACGCTCAGAAGCACTTCAAGGTCAGAAGATCAGAAGATGCTTTGCACCAAGCTGTTTGACTCTGATGATATTCAAACGTTGTATTCACAAACATCAGATCAGAAGGAAGTACAAGTGGCAAGCTACGCTGACTGACAAAAGGAACGTTAAAAGCTATTATAGGCAACGTCAGTAGACACAGCGTGAACAAGGCTCGAGGTAGTTGACAAAAGCGTATAACATTAAATGCGATGCTGTACGGAACACGCAAAGCATTAAATGCACTCAACGGTCATCTTCTCCAACGCCTATAAATATGAAGTTCTGATGAGAAGCAAGGTTAACGATTCTGAACAAAAACAACGCCTATTAACTTGCTGAAACTCTGTTCTACTCAAAGCTCAGAATCTTCATCTTCATCAAAGCTCACTACATTGCTGTTGTAATATATTAGTGAGATTAAGCTTAAACGTTAAGAGAAATATCACAGTTTGTGATTATAGCTTTTAAGAAGCAATTGTAATACTCTTAGAATTGATTACATTAAGTTGTAAGGAACTAGAGTGATCGTGTGGATCAGAATACTCTAGGAAGTCTTAGAGGTTATCTAAGCAGGTTGTAACTAGAGTGATCGTGTGGATCAGAATACTCTAGAAAAGTCTTAGAGGGTATCTAAGCAGTTGTTCCTGGAGTGATCAGTGTGTGATCAGAAGACTCTGGAAGACTTAGTTGCTGACTAAGTGGAGAACCATTGTAATCCGTGCGATTAGTGGATTAAATCCTCAGTTGAGGTAAATCATCTCTGCGGGGGTGGACTGGAGTAGTTTAGTTAACAACGAACCAGGATAAAAATAACTGTGCAATTTATTTTTATCTGTCAAGTTTTTAAAGCTACACTTATTCAAACCCCCCCTTTCTAAGTGTTTTTCTATCCTTCAGTTTGTAACACCCCTCTAATAACCCGCGGCAGTTAAATAATTATTAATCAGAGTAAACATGCAAGAGGTGTCACAATTCATAAAATGAAGAAAACACACGTCGGTACATATCATGCATCCACTGAAAACATCTGTAATTATAACTCATTAAGCAAAACATGTTTACACAGCGGAATTAATTCATCAAGTCAACATTCATCAACAATGTATCAGACTTCAAACATCATAAATAAATAGAGTTATAAACAAAACTCTAAAACAAAACAAAGCGTTCCCAGTGTTACATCTACCAGAGCATGACACCGACACAATACTAAAACCGACTTATGAGCTAATCCTCACCAAGTCACGCCGCTATCCTCAATCTGAAAATGACAACAAGTAAGGGTGAGTCTCATCACAGTTAACCAATGTTATTGCATCATAAATAATAACATATCATAGTTATATCATTCACCCAATTGTTTCATACTCAGACAAATCAATCATTCATACATCCAAAGATAAACAACAGTCAACATGTAACATCTATCATCATGCTATAAACAAATCATGCACATGTATGAAACCGACACTATGCATGTGGTACCAATCATCACCAGTGGAAATCATCCACCGACCGATCTATCATCATCCAGATACGGCCCTGCCAGCACAAATTCCACACAATGGGAATTCTGCCCCTCGCTGAATCCCCTCATCATATAGGATTCAGCCCATGTTTATGAATGCATGCAACATATATATAACATACTTTCATCATCACCATTCTATGAGTAGCATCATCTATACTCCTTTCATCATCATCATCATCAATACTAAGCATGTTCATATATACATTACATCATTCAATACAATCAATCATCAGTAAACCACATAATCACATCACAAGGTTTACACAGTTTAAAACAGCATACAAACAGGCCTACAAATCGAAAGTTACACATCATCGAACTTTCCAGAAAAATCACAAAACAGAAATTTCACATACAGGAAGCCATACGCGTATCATAGGGTCCATACGCGTCCATACGCGTATCCCCTTGCCTCATACGCGTATCATACGCATCTCAACAGAACCAAATTTTGCCTACAATCAACCTCATACGCGTATCAGTATAGCCATACGCGTATCACCAGAATAATTTTCCTCTTTCCAAATTCCCATACGCGTATGAGCATCCTCATACGCTCTCATACGCAAAACACAAGTACATGGTGTTTGGGACAGGGCAACTGCGTATCATACGCGTATAGCCCATTGGGAGTGTCCCCCATACGCGTATGACCTCATCCCATACGCGTATGGCACTGTTTCATACGCGAAACACCAGAAAATACCCAGAACCTGCAGAATTCGCAACAGTCCAAAACCCATTCGTTTTTACTCATACCAGTCCACGATTTTGAGTCCAAAAACCAGAGAAAAGCACATCTAAACAGCATACGAATTCATCCATAACCATAGTATATGATTCCCTACCAATTCTATTCATCATACCCTAAATCTATCAGTTATTAGGGATTAACAGTTCAATTTTAATGATGAACACAGATGAATATTCAGAATATAGAATCAATGGATCAAATCATACTCCTAATCCATACTATCACCTATAATACGATAAAAGAGATTAAACGGAGAGTCTCCCCTTACCTCAGATAGAATCTTGGTTCTTGGTCTCTCCCTCTACGGTTCTCCTTCACGTTCCTTGTTCCAACTTCTGTTCTCTCACGTTCTTTCTTTCCCAATTCTCCAATTCTAATTATTTTATGAAAAATAATATTAAATTAGTAAGGGCTTTACTGCCCCACACCCCCCTCTTCTTACTAATCTCACACATGGCCCAAATGCCATTAACCATCATTTTCCTCTTATTTTCATAAAATCCATAATAATAATAATTATTAATCTAATATTCAAATTAAATTAAAAAATTAAAATTATACGGGTGTTACAACTCTCCCCCACTAAAAGAGTTTTCGTCCTCGAAAACATACCTCAGACTCTCTAGCTCCCAGGTAACATTTCCCTCAGCAGGTCCTCCCCAAGCTACTCTGACCAAAGCTATTTTCTTGCCTCGCAATTGCTTCAGCCTTCGATCCTCAATCCTCACAGGTAAAGTCTCAACCGTCAAGTTATCTTTCACCTGTACATCATCTACTTGGATCACATGGGACGGATCCGAAATGTATTTCCTCAGCTGAGATACATGAAACACATCATGCAAATTTGCAAGCATCGGCGGTAGAGCGATACGATAAGCCACTCCTCCCACTCTTTCAGAAATTTGGAATGGTCCAATAAAACGCGGAGTCAACTTCTTCGACTTCAATGCCCGACCAATCCTTGTCATAGGAGTAACTCTCATAAACACATGATCTCCCTCTTGAAACTCAAGTGTTTTCCTCCTTTTGTCGTGATAACTCTTCTGACGACTCTGAGAAGCCTTCATCTTTTCCTGAATCATTTTAATCTTCTTTGTAGTCTGTTGTACAATTTCTGGACCAATCACAGCACTTTCACCAGATTCGTACCAACACAACGGCGTCCTACACCTCCTACCATACAAAGCCTCAAACGGAGCCATACCGATACTCGAATGATAACTGTTGTTGTAGGTAAACTCAATCAAAGGCAGATAACTATCCCAAGTACCTCCTTTTTCCAACACACAAGCCCGCAACAAATCCTCTAATGACTGAATCGTCCTCTCAGTCTGTCCATCAGTCTGCGGATGATAAGCAGAACTCAAACGGACTTACGGATCAAAAGATATGAATTTTTGAAGTTTTCTCCAAAACTAGATTTTTGCCCAGGAACAGCTACGGGTTTTATGCATTTTTCCATTAAAATCCAACCAATTCAATTATTTTTCATAGAATGGTGAGATGCTTGGTAGGCCGGAAGCCCTGCGGGGTAAGCGGAAATCCAGGGTGTTACATGGTTAAGCAGTGAAGAACAAAAGTCCCAATTCTGAGAATGTAAAAGACTGTTCTTCCTGATGTCTTGAAAGTTGAAGCAGCTGCTCTTGATCAATGTAAGTTTTAGCCAAAATAAGCCAAAGGGGGAGATTGTTGATGTTCTGCTATGTAAAATTGTCTTATTGGCATACATGCTTGGCTAAAACATAATAGCAACTGAAAGTAATATTGTATAAGTCTTGCAAATGTGAAAAGAACAAAACAGGTACTAAAGCAAGATGTTATATGGAATGTCATGACTTCAACCATGACATCGCGCCTGCAGAACTGGAAGAAAGATTCAGTTTGTACTTAACAGATACAGAATATTCTATGTGAATATTATGTAATCCTATGTGGCGCATATTTAAAGGTCAAAAGAATAATTGAAGAATCAGATCAGAAGATTGAAGATTCAGAAATAATCAGATCAGAAGATTGAAGATTCAGCAGTTTCTAATTTAGGAAACCCAGGATTAAAAGACCTTATTTGTAGCATAATATTTTCTGCATATTTGTAACAGCAAAAGTGCTGCGATTTGTAAGCCTAAGTCCAATTGGGATCAGGTTATAAATAGGAAAATTTGTAACCTAATTTAGGAGAGCTAATAACCAGGGCTAGGAAGATGTAGTCTCTAGGGTTAGCCGTGTAGGTGAACCACCCGGTGTGTGGGATGGTCACTGATTTGTACCTCAAAACATGTAGGTGAGAGGTTTAGTGTAATCACTCAGAAGCTGTGAAGTAATGAGTGAGTGTTTGTTGTTGGAGGAAGCTTGTAAGCAACTTCAAGTTGATCTTGTGTTTATAGGTGTTTAGAGTGTTGGGAATTAGGCTGTCGATGCA
The DNA here is from genome assembly GCF_029867415.1 of Vicia villosa. Classification (NCBI taxonomy): domain Eukaryota; kingdom Viridiplantae; phylum Streptophyta; class Magnoliopsida; order Fabales; family Fabaceae; genus Vicia; species Vicia villosa. The sequence goes on from NW_026706615.1 coordinate 5,629, forward strand.
GTGGCTGAGTTGTTGACTGCTAGACATCATTGTTATGATTGGGAGTGGAATGGAGATATTCCATATCTAGGGAGAACCTAGGTAGAGATTGCATTGGGTAGGGTTTAAGTGCGAAGTTGTAAACGGGGGAGTTTAGCTTCAAATTAAGACTACTGATAGTGGATTTCCTTCCTGACTTGGTTGCCCCCAGAGTAGGTTAGTTAGAACCGAATTGGGTGAACAATTCTGTGTGTTGTTTATGTTTCTGCATTGTTTATTTTTTTGTTCAGTTTGGATGTCATAACATCGCGCATTACATCAGTGTTTGGTTTAATAACTGTGCTGTCACAGAACCTCTACAAAACAGAGTTATTTGTGTTAACTGAACTAATATGATCTTGGCACTCATGGACTTCAGAATGCAAGAAGTAATCTAAATTTGGGGGATCTGTATGTACTGCCTCAGCTAAGTTGATGACAGAAAAGGTGTCGTGACCTTGCGTATGACATTCTGAGTCTGTCCTACCAGAATTTTCAATTGGTATCAGAACAGGCATCCTGTCTGTTTCTGGATGAGATCCATAAGGGATACTTTCTGGTTGCTGAAGGTAGAATATTGTTTGAACAGTTCTGTTCATATTGTATGGTCCCTAGAAGTGGAGGATGGACCTATGTATGGTAGACTAAGCCAATCTGATCAAAACAAGTGTACTCCCTTGGCAAGAGAAGATGGTGTTGCTGGATTCAAGGATATCCAAAGGCTTCATGCGGGAGTGAAGAATTTGTATTGATCTATTCAGCATATAGAAAAGTACAGAAGAAGAATATCAAAAACCTCATGCGGGAGTGAAGTTAATGATAAGGTAATCTTTGTTCTTATCTATTTCTTTTTGGTCAGAACATTGGTTAGGTCTTGCTGTGTTGGATTGTTCAGCTACAATCATTGGCTGTCATGCTTACTACTAACACTTAAGTAAGCATTGTGTGAATTCTGTTGATATATGACTATTTTTCCGCTGCATAGTCTCTGAGAAACCCTAGGGTTATGAAGGTTCAACAGAATGTATGAGAGGTATTGACAGCTAGAATTAAAGTGTCAAAGATACTTGAGTAATCTCTCAAGTCCACTTATAATGGCATGGTTTATTAGAGCTGATGAATGTCACCTGATCAATGATATTTATAATTATCTGCAAATGTGTACCTTGAAATCTTCAAGCTTGAGGTGTTCCTAGAAGGAGGAACAGATGTCCTATCTGATGTTGGGACATTAAGAACAGGTATGCAACTACCAGTTGAAGAACAAATGTTCTGTTCGTAAACTAATGTAGAGTAAGTACATTCGTTTGGAACCTACTCCTGATCTATAAGAGGATACATCTGCCTTGTGTGTTGATTGTTCAGAATACAATCAACTGAACCTTCCATCCCAATTGTCAGTTTATTTCGGGCATATAAATGGGAATATGGGAGTAAAGCTCAGTGGAAGTAAAAGGATTCATTCAGTTTTTTTACCTATATGAGAATTCAAGATGAGCTTGTATCTGGTATCCTCTTCTGATCAAAGGAACCAGATATGTGGAATGTTTTCTTAACCTTATAACAGTTAATGGTGAAAACTGAATACTGTGCCTCCTTCACAGTGAAATATGGTTTTGAATACTGTGTGATGATTTAAGGGAATCAGATTGCTGAGAAGAATCTGAGTTGTTTTCATGTTTTATGTCATAAGTGAATCTGTTACAGAAACCTTATTGAGGGAATCTCCTTTGTAGGTACAGATTGTGACATCCATTATCTCAAAATCAGAATGAAAGTCTGAAGAAAAGTCTATTGAGATATGGCATGTATTATCCCTTAATCATGACTAATGTGTAGCTGAGTTGATGGTGTGTGTCGTGCTTTCTCTGTCTTTCCTCAAGGTACATAAAAATGAGGATGAGTGTGAGATCCTAAAAGCCTTAATAAATGATGTCATAGCAGATGTTAAAACATCATTGCCAAGAAGAATGCATTTATGTATGAAGAAAAAATCATTTAGATGGATCTGGTGTGAGTAGTAAATTCTATCTGAGTGTCTAATAGGTACTTTGACGGGAAACTTAGTACTTATTGAATGTACAGTCTGAATACAAGACTCATATACTCTGTCGGGAGCTGAGTCCGTGTATAAAGTATCCATGGTCTTGTGTGAACTATGTATCAATTGTAGTTCTGTGTTATCTTCTCTTAAGCATTAAGAAGGGCAATGGTTCGCTGACACCAGTAAAGTTTAGGTTCAGACCTATCTGTTGAAGACATGTTCATGGCTGTTCAGAAGTTTCTTCTATTTCAAGGTACAAAAGTGGCAGTCTGGGTTTTGTGTAGCAAGTAAACTAAGGATTCTAAATTTGGAAGGTGTGGTAAGTTCCAAACGAAGAATGCTTCAAGGGTAAGGACAATCATTCATAACATCCCTATGTTATAATTCTCAGGGGGAGAATGAAGCAAGACAAGACATCAACCGGTGTAGGTAAAGGAACACTTAGAGGAATGAATGAGATTTTAAGTCTGATAAACTAATGTCTTGTGTGATGTCACAACATCACTATATGTGAAGAATGAAGAAGCGGCATTAATGTCTGAAGTGATAGTTCTGACTTAATGTGGATTAGAATGGGCAGATTCTGATCTTGATGATTGTAACATGTTCTGGAAATACGTGCTTACTTTCATGATGATGACTTCATTAGTGAGTAAGACTATGAAGATAGAAGTTTGGTGAGATAATCAACATAGCTAAAGATAAAAGAGGATTCTTCTAATTCTACCAAGGAGGAACTCAATTTGTCTTAGCAGACCTTGATCTGATTGAGATATGGCAGGGTGTAACTCGGTGGGAGAACTGACTTTTTATTTATGTTTTGCAAACAAATGTTACGGTGTGCAAGAGTCGCCACCGACTTTTATTTTATCCAATTAGGAAAGGCATAAAAGAACAGGAAATACCTTCTTCGAGAAGAGATTGAGTTTGGGAGGTAGGTTATGCAAAGGGAAGGTGTAAGCACCATTTGCATCCATGGTTATCCATGGGCTCTTAATTGCTTAGCTCACTTTGTTTGTTTGAAATGTTTGAAAAGTGTTGTGTGTGTTTAGAAAAACAATTTTGTTTTGAAAATGTCTAAAAAGACAATGTTAGAAAACGGCGTGTGAAAAGCATTTGATTTGTTGTGAGCAAGCACTTAAGAGTTACCTACCCTAAGTTGTAAGGTCTTTCCTATTCATTAATGTTTTCCTTGGGCGATAGTACTATCCATACCATTTGAGGGTAGGTAGTCCTATACATTGGATGTGCGGGTCATCGAATCGTCATAGGGACTATCCATACCATAAAGAGGGTAGGAAGTCATATGAGATGTGAATAGTCATAAAGGCAACCAGTAAGGATACCTTAGCAATCGAAGGGACTATCATTATTTAATCGAAGGCGACATCGAGGGACGAGATCATTTTATCGTAGGCAAATCGAAGGGACTATGATCTTTATTCCTAAGGAACTATGATGATTTTTAAATCGAAGGCAACAGACTAAGGTATCCCTACGTTTGAGGGACTTGACTATTGTTTTCCGAAAGGCAACGTAAGAGGGAAAACCCTAAAGGTGAGTGTGTGAGCAATAAAAGGGTGTGTTAATTTCAATTATATTATCTTGAAGTTAGTGATCTAACGATTATTTTTATCTTACCATACAATCCTAAACCATACATAATGATGGCAGTTATAGGTGCAGAAAGTAAAAGCAGAAAGTAGAGTCCTACGCTATTACAAGGCTTCGGGGAGGGGGATTACAATACTCAACAAATGGGGATAAAAATTATTACAGACCCAAATAAAAATTAAGGCAAAAATAAAATAGTAAATGTCCGTAAGATCCAAGAGTCTCAGTCTCAAGTGGTACCTCGCAAAAATAAGAAAATGTTAGTCACGGATATATGTATAATGACGCGTGATAAAAAAACTAACAATTATTAATTAAGATTAACTAAGAAAATAATAACACTAAGCATGTTAAATTAAAAAAAAAGACTAATTAAAATATATTTTAATAATATAGAAAATAATATTCAAATTACTAACTTATTGACATATAGTTTTTAATTTTACTAAACATATATCAATAATAAAAAAAAAATGAAAACCTAATACAAATATTTGACTTTTTCCAATACTTACATTAGCTCCACTAAAATGGCGACACGTGGTCAGTAGTAAAATTGATTTAAAAAAATGGTAAATAAATAAAACAAACACTAATAACATCATACCTAGGGGTGGCAAAACGGGCCGCCCGCCCCGCCCGCCCCGCCTTATGCCCGCCAAAAAACGAGTGGGGCGGGCATACCCGCCATGTAAAATGGGCATCAAAATCATGCCCGCCCCGCCAAGATGGCGGGCTTACCCGCCTATTTTTATTTATATTTTTTTAATAGATTAATATGTTTTTTTACCTTTTAATTAAACTTTTCACTTATTTTTTAAAACAATTTTTTATAAAAGTAATTTTTTAACAAATTTACTCTAAAAAAATTACATATATTTATAAATAAATGTATAAAATAAACCATCAAGAATTGCAATTACTAGAATTAACTAAAAAAAGAGTGAGTTTTGGAGGAGGAGCGGGTTTTGGCAAGCGGCGGGCTTTGGCGGGGCGGGTATGGCGGGCGGCGGGTTTTGGCGGGGCGGACTTTGGCGAGCGGCGAGCCTAAAATCCCAACCTTATAAGTTCCTGAGTGAACTTGAGATGATTGAGTCGGTACCGCATTGCATTTGCATAGAGTTGTGAGTCGGTCTCTATGATTTGCATTTATCATCTTGGTATTTGTGCATTGATGAATGAACACGAATATGTATGTTTATGTTGAATGTTTCGAGGTGTTGTCTTACGAATCTAAGTTTGAAGTATTCGGTAACTACGAGAGCGTAGAATACCTGTTGGAACAGAACTTTCGAAGAGTTAAGTCGAAAACCTTTATTATGTCGGTTTTGGTGATTGAAAGTTGGAGTAAACTTGGTAGAGTTGATACTTTACAAGTAATCAGAGTGCGCATCGAATGCGTGGGGTTGCCTTTCGGAGATGATAGTTGATTAGTCAGATGGAATAAGTAGTTGGAGTAGTTGCATTGGATAAATTTTTGAGGACGAAAATATTCTAAGTGGGGGAGAGTTGTAACACCCCAAATTCTAGACTAATTATTTATTTAATTATTTTAGTGTGATCCTTATGTGTTAGTGTTTGTGTTATCTGTGATTTCGTGATATTTTGATACCTGGGATAAGGGTAGTTGCCTTAGAATTTATAAGGAATGAATTTAGATGCTTTGGTGTGGAGTGGTGCCTTAAGATTTATAATAATTAAGGTCTTGTGAAAGATTAGTTGGACTTGAGGTGTGTTGAGAATATGAAGTGTAGTTGGAGAATAATTATTTTATAATAATTATTATTAGCAAAATAATAGAATGAATATTATTATAATAATTATTTGATTTATTTTAATTAGAGAAGGGCATTGTTGGTATTATGATTTAAGTGTATGTTGGATAAAAGAAGAGAAATAGAGAGAATAGGTTTTACTTTTGATGGATCGTGAAAACAAGAGGAAGAGGCAAGAGAAGAAGGAAAACCTAAGGGAAGAGAGTGCAGGAAGCCATGGCAAGAGCTTGAGGAATCCGAAAACATAAGGTAACGGGTGACTATTCTTTATTAAATAGTATTATAGTTTTGATGATGGTAGAATAGATTAAGAGTTGAACCTCTATTTAGGATGTTAAGGTTTATGAGATTCTGACACTGACATGTCCAATTTGATGAATATGATGCAATTGGTTTGTTATAATTGATGAATGATAGTTATATTGCATTGTTGTTGTGTTAGAATAATGAAAACTGATGAAAATTGATCACTATAATGTGTGGGTTCGTATTTGATGTTGATAGTGGAAGTAGGAATGAAGAAAAGTCATAAAATTGGAGTTTTCTGCTACAGCAGCGTCAGGAACCGGTTCCCTGGTGGGAGGAACCGGGTTCCCATAGTAAAAACCCGAAACGAGGTGATTTTGTTCAGCAGGAACCGGTTCCCACATGGGGAGGAACCGGGTTCCACAAATTTCTTGATTTTTACTTAACTTTAAAAGCTTCCAATTTTCAATCCGTAAGTCCGTTTTAGACGCCGTTTTGGACGTTGTTTCTTAAATGGAATGCTCTACCATATGAAATAAATAAAACAACAATAACTTGATTTTATTTTGAAAAGTATCATTTTCTTCAAATGTGGTTTATTCTTGTTTTGCATAGTTGATGAGGTGCAATGATTTGTTGTTTGCGTAATTGAATATGTGCAATGATGTGTTTTGTTATAATGTGATTGCTTCTACTTTTTATGCAAGAAAGAAAAAGATATAACTACATTGAAGAAGAAATTACTTATGGGCCACTTGAGAGAATGATGCGAGAAGTTCCTCAAAGGATTCCGAAGCACAATCGTGACCTGTACATATCAGCAAAGTATGAAGACAACATTTTGACAGATGTACTAGTAGACGCTGGTTCGTCTCTGAACATTATGCCATGGAGCACCTTGGAAAGTTTATCCTATCAAGGGGCACCTTTTAGACCAAATGGGGTTAGCGTACTGACTTTTGAAGGGTTCTCACGCACCGTGATTGGAGAGATTGATCTTCATATCCGCATCGGACCTCATGATTTTGATATCACCTTTCAAGTGATGGAAATTTATCCCGCTTACAGCTGTTTGTTAGGAAGACCTTGGATCCATAATGCTAAAGTCGTTCCTTCCACTTTCCACCAGATGTTGAAAAACCCCTTGAAGGACAGAATAATAAATGTTTATAGAGAACATACCATGTTTGTTTGTCAACTATCCTTTGTTCCTAACATTGAAGAAATTACGGCTCAACTCTAAGCTTTAGGAGTCGTCGGTCCTGAATACGGAAAGAAAACTGGTGCGTCTATTTCATCCTGGAAAGATGCCCAACAAGTGGTTGCCCAAGGATCTTATGAAGGCTAGGGGCAAGTTATCGAACTTCCCACCAACAAAAACAAAAGTGGTCTAGGATTCACATCCTAGAAGTCAAAAGGAAAAGAACCTGAGTATGGAAGCTGCAGCAAGACTCTGCATGAGACCTTTCAAAGTGCTGGCTACATCAACCCAGATAAACAAGACATAGCTGCTATCACTGAAGATGCTCCAGAATGTTCAAGTTTCATGACGCGTAGAGAGGATAACTCCAACTGGACTTCCGTCAGCATCTCTTCTGTTGTTCATGAGTCTAAGTAATTTTCTATCTTTTAAAAAACCTTTCGCTCTGCCCAAGGAGAAAGAGTAATGTGTCGGGCTATTTAAAATAATTCCTTTTGTTTTGCCCAAGACAAAAGTGAGCTTATGTAGGGCTTTGTTTTAAATCATTAACAAAAAGCATATTTTGGTTCCCTTTTGTTCATCGTTTATCTTTTTCTGAAAATGGTAAAATCTAAAAAACCCATAAAATCAATCAAAATTGTCTTTCTCAAATTTGCACATACACCTTTTCTTTTATTTGTTACTAAAAAGCAAAACATAAATCATGTGCAGATTATCTCTTGATAAACCCCCTGAAAACAATGATCCTAGGCCTTCTCCCAACTTTGAATACCCTGTGTACGAAGCTGAAGAAGAGAGTAGTGAAGAGATCCCTGAAGAGATCACCCGTCTACTTGAGCATGAGAAAAATATCATTGAGCCGCACAACGAGCCTTTGGAAGTAATCAGTTTGGGTACTGAAGAAGAGAGAAGAGAAGTGCGAATTGGGGCATTGTTAGAAACAAGCGTCAAAGAGAAAATGGTTGAATTGTTGAAAGAATATGTGGATGTATTTTCTTGGAGCTATCAAGATATGCCTGGGTTGGATACCACTATTGTAGAGCACAGATTACCGTTAAAGCCGGAATGTCCGCCTGTTAAGAAAAAGTTGAGAAGAACTCACCCAGATATGGCAGACAAGATCAAAGAAGAGGTACAGAACCAAATCAATATTGGTTTCCTCGTCACATCAGAATATCCTCAATGGATGGACAACATAGTGCCCGTTCCCAAGAAGAATGGTAAAGTCAGAATGTGTGTTGATTACAGAGACTTAAACAGAGCAAGTCCAAAAGATGATTCCCCGCTACCCCACATTGACATGCTGGTGGATAGCACTGCTAAGTTTAAAGTCTTCTCATTTATGGATGGATTCTCAGGTTACAATCAAATCATGATGGAACTTGAAGATATGGAAAAAACAACTTTTATCATACCCTAGGGCACGTTTTATTACCGTGTGATGCCATTTGGTCTGAAAAATGCTGGAGCAACTTATCAAAAAGCCATTACGACTCTCTTCCATGATATGATTCACAAAGAAATTGAGGTTTATGTGGATGACATGATTGCCAAGTCTGCATCAAAAGAAGAACATGTGGGGCACCTACTGAAGCTGTTCCAACATTTGAGAAAATACAAGCTGCGTCTGAATCCAAGTAAGTGCATATTTGGTGTTCGCTCTGGAAAACTATTAGGTTTCATCGTCAGCTAAAGAGGTATTGAAGTTGACCCCGACAAAGTCAAAGTCATTCAAGAAATGCCTCCTCCAAAGACAGAAAAACAAGTTAGAGGATTCCTTGGACGATTGAATTACATCTCCAGATTTATCTCTCACATGACTACTACTTGTGGACCAATCTTTAAGCTTCTCCACAAAGACAAAGAATGTAAATGGACAGAAGAATGTCATAAAGCTTTTGAGGATATCAAAGAATACCTGCTGGAACCTCCAATTTTAAGTCCTCCAGTGGAAGGAAGACCTTTGGTCATGTATTTGACTGTACTTGAAGATTCAATGGGATGTGTCTTAGGTCAGCAAGACGAGTATGGTCGAAAAGAGTATGCCATTTATTACTTGAGCAAAAAGTATACCGACTGTGAAACAAGATATTCATTGCTCGAGAAAACTTGTTGCACTCTTGTATGGGCTGCTCGCTGACTAAGGAAGTACATGTTGACTCATACGACACATCTCATATCCAAAATGGATCCAATCAAATACTTGTTCGAAAAGCTGGCGTTAACTGGAAGAATTGCCCGCTGGCAGGTGTTATTATCAGAGTACGACATCCAATGTCGTGCCCAAAAAGCCATCAAAGGAAGTGTTTTATTCGATCAGTTGGCCTCTCAACCTATTGATAATGATCAATCTTTACGAGATGACTTCCCAGATGAAGAGATCATGTATTTGAAATCAAAAGATTATGAGGAACCTTTACATGGAGAAGAACATGATCCTGAATCTCGATGGGGTTTGATATTTGATGGAGCTGTTAATGCTTATGGAAGAGGAATTGGGGAAGTCATTGTTATGCCACAAGGTTCCCATGTACCGTTCACCGCAAGACTGATGTTCGACTGCACCAACAATATGGAAGAGTACAAAGCTTGTATCATGGGACTAGAAGAAGCCATTGATCTTAGAATCAAGATTCTGGATGTATATGGAGATTCTGCTTTAGTTATTAATCAGATCAAGGGAGAATGGGAAACCCGTCATCCTGGTTTAATTCCTTACAGAGATTATGCCCGAAGACTGCTAACCTTCTTCAACAAAGTTGAGTTCCATCACATACCTCGTGAGGAAAATCAAATGGCAGATGCATTGGTCACTCTAGCTTCCATGTATCAAGTGAAGTTTCCAAATGAAGCTCCTCAAATTAGAATCATGCGCCTGGATAGGCCTTCTCATGTATTCGCTGCTGAAATTATCACAGATGACAAGCCGTGGTTTTATAACATCAATATCTTCTTATAGAAACAAGAGTATCCACCGGGGGCATCTAGCAAAGACAGAAGGACTTTGAGAAGATTGTCTGGTAATTTCTTCCTGACTGGAGATGTGCTCTACAAAAGGTATTTTGATATGGTATTTCTCAGATGCGTGGATAGACACGAAGAAAACCAATTAATGCAAGAAATTCATGAAGGATCTTTTTGTACTCATGCCAAGGGACATGCAATGACAAGAAAGATACTGAGAGCGGGTTACTATTGGATGACAATGGAATCTGACTGTTACAGATATGTGAAGAAGTTCCACAAATGCCAGATCTATGTTGATAAGATCCATGTGCCTCCGATGCTTCTCAATGTTATCTCCTCTCCATGGCCTTTCTCTATGTGGGGAATTGATATGATTTGAATGATTGAACCTAAGGCTTCAAATGGACATCGTTTCATCCTGGTCGCCATTGAATACTTCACTAAATGGGTCGAAGTTGCCTCTTACGTCAATGTTACTCGACACGTGGTAGTAAGATTTATCAAGAACAATCTCATTTGTCGCTACGGAATACCCAACTGAATCATTACTGATAATGGTTCCAATCTAAACAACAAGATGATGAAACGGTTATGTGGTGAGTTCAAGATTAAGCATCACAATTCCTCCCCCTATCGTCCTAAGATGAATGGAGCAGTAGAAGAAACTAACAAGAATATTAAGAAGATTGTCTAGAAGATGGTTGTAACTTACACGGACTGGCACGAAATGCTCCCTCTTGCTCTGCATGTGTACTGTACTACAGTTCACACTTTGACTGGGGAAACACCTTTCTCCTTAGTATATGGCATGGAAGTCATACTCCCGATAGAGGTTGAGATTCCCTCCTTAAGGATCCTAATGGAAGCCAAGTTATCAGAAGCTGAATGGTGTCAAGCTAGACATGATTAGTTGAATCTTATTGAAGAAAAAACAATGACCGCATTATGCCACGATCAACTTTACCAAGAAAGAATGAAGAAAGCCTTTGACAACAAAGTCAGACCTCGAAGATTCAAGGAAGGTGATCTCATGCTCAAAAAGATATTACCTCTTCAACCAGATCCCAGGGGCAAATGGACTCCCAATTATGAAGGCCCATATGTTGTTAAGATAGCCTTCTTAGGCGGTGCTTTGACTCTTACGACTATGGATGGTGAAGAATTCCCACGTCCCGTGAACACCGATATGGTCAAGAAATACTCCGCCTAAAAAATAAAAAAGGAAGAAAAGCTCGCTAAGTTGAAAACCCGAAAGGGCGACTTAGGCAAAAATGAGCGTCTCAGTGAACTGAAAATCTGAAAGGGCGGTCCAGGCAAAAATTAGAGACAATAATAGAAACGAAAAGCATCCCGATGAATTAAAAACCTGCAAAGGCAATTCATGCAAAAATTAGGGGATATGACAAGTAACCACATCCGGTATCACCTGACCATCCTGAAGATGTTATGAAGACTCTCAACCGACGTCAACGTACGTGTGATATTCAAAGTTGATAAGGGGACTAGTGATCATTGTATTTCAGTGTATCCTTTCTTGTGAAAGTTACCATTTTCAAAGTTTGTAATCCATGGAGTCTTGTCGTTCGCAGACTACCATTCCATTAATGAAAATTTGAGCCTTATCTCATTTCTTGGAATTCTTATTTCATTCTATCTTGCAAAATACTATTTTTAAAATTAATAGATTTGAAACAAAGTCAAAAGTTGTTTTTCAAAATAAAAAGATAGAACATTTTCTTAAGACTCTTGAATACAGAGGTAAATGTTAATCCCAGAGTCCCCAGAAAAGTTGGTTCTCGAAACAAGAAATGAAAGCACCAACAAATTTCATCCCTACAAAGCAGCTAGGTCTTGACACAAGTTGTCTCCATCCAAGGATAGGTTTTCTTCTCGAGATATGTTCCCCTTTTCAACGGGTTTTCTTCTCGGAATGAGTCCTTTGATAATGAAGATTGATTTGAAGAGTATTCTCTTCCCCTGCAAGATTTGCATCCCTAACAGAAGATGTTATCGATAATCAAGTGAGTATATACCCTGGTGTAGTCATTTCCCAGCGTGGTCCTCTTATTATATATTTTATTTGTCAGTATGCACATAACACTCACTTATGCACTCATGCATTCATGCATCATATATTCATGCACCTCATTTGCATCTTGTTGATATGATAAGCTTATTATTCCCCAAGCAATGCCTTTACTCCTTCCATTTAAGCGTCAGCTTTAGGCAGAAAGACCCGTAATTTTTATGTTTCCCCAGAGAGTTTGTTCCTCATGGGAAGGTTTTGTTTAGCTTATTCACCTATCCGTAGATAGGATGAACCCCCGTTTTGAGCTTGTTCCTCAATGGGAAGTGTCTTGTTTGGTGTTTCATTCCAACCCCGTCTTGGTTTGAACTTTGTCTCCAGCAAATATGATTATTTGGATCAGCGAATCCTAGATTCTCAGAGTGCATTTATTTTGCATAATTAAAGACCTGATATTTTCAAACATGAACCTGTTTATGGTTCCCCAGAAAGTTGGATTTATATCCCCCGCAGTTGTTGTTACAGTTATTACCCAACAACAAGTAATGGTCTCTTTATTTGAGCAACTTGTGTGTCCCCGATTTCCTTCTTGAAAAAAGATGACAGTCTCTACGGAGCAAGAAAAATACTTCCAGCAAAGAAGTTTGGGAATGATAGAAGTTTCACAATAGATGGTTGGCCTTATCAAAATGATGAAGTTAATCTGTTGAATAACCTAATTTTGCAAGTGATTAGTCTCACAGTGTAAGAAGACGATTCACTATAGAAGATTCACAATAGATGATGAAGACAGTCTATTGAAGAAACTAAAGAAGACTATGAATGGTTAGTCTCTCCAGCATCGAGACAGTTCAAGTTGAAGATTATTATGAACGGTTAGTCCCTCCAGAATCGGGACAGTTCATGTTGAAGTTTATTATCCCTTGTGAATGGTCAGTCTCTACAGCATCGAGACAGTTCATATTAAAGTTAGTTCTTTCCTTTGTGAATGGTTAGTCTCTCCAACATCGAGACAGTTCAAGTAGAAGATTATGAATGGTTAGTCTCTCCAGCGTCGAGACAATTCATGTTGAAATTATTATGAATGGTTAGTCTCTCCAGCGTTGAGATAGTTCATGTTGAAGTTATTTATGAATGGTTAGTCTCTCCAGCATCGAGATAGTTCATGTTGAAGTTATTTATGAATGATTAGTTGAAGATTATTTATGAAAGAAAATTCAAAGAATTCATCAAGAATCAAAAAGTCAACAAAAAGTCAAATTAGGGTTTTTAAGTGTATTTTGACCTAATTCATGGATCTCCAAATTTTGCTTACACACTCAAAAATCTCCGGACATGAAAGTTTTAGATCTTGGCAAAACAAAAAAACTTATCACATTGGAACTTTTTGCAAAAAATGATTATTTTGAGAGATATGGAATTAAGAAGATAAATTTCAAAAGACTTGGAGAAATTTTCAAGTGTTTTACTTGGATTTTTTCTTAACTTTATGGCCATTTTTCTCAATGATCCAAAAAGAGTTTTAAGAAACTTTCAACAAGTGAATTGAAGTATGTAGCAAGGGCTTTCCAAAGAGATAAGTTGCATGAAAATCCATGGCTCCATCCATGAGATATGATTTTGTGAAGAAGGCACCATGAACACTTGAATTCAAGAATGAAGATGAAGAAGTTATGAACCAAAACCATTTCAAATGCAAAGATTCCTTTTTTGCAGCCCATATAACTTGTTCAAAGAACCATAATCAAAAGATTACACTTGCTTTTGAGCTATGATCCAAGTTCTTAAGCCATTAACCATTGAATCATTCCATTTCAAGCATAAAGGTTACACTTCCATTATAGTAAAGTGACTTTAATCACCAACAACTCTTGCATTGGGCTCCCAACTTGTTTCTTCTGCACCAAAAGTAATTCAAATCCCACAAGCAAGCCTCTAAGATCATATCAAAGTCATAGCAAGCATGCTTAAAGTTTGTACCATCAATTGAAACCATAACTTTCTCATTTCTTCACAAACAAGCAAGATGGTACAAGATCACATCTGAGCTTCAAACTTCTGAGTTTTTTACCTCCACAAACCCTAAATCTTACCTATAAATAGAGAGTATCACTCCTTTGATCAATTACACCAGAATTCTCAAAGTGACCTATCAACTTGAAATTTTAAGAGTCATTTAGAGTTCCACAAGTTCTGGGTGTCAAACAAGAGTTTGAGCAACTTCTAAATACCATTTAGAAGTTGTCCATACCTTCCTCAACCAACCAAAAGGCCTCTAACCAAAAAACACCATTTTCACTCCATTTCAAAGCTTTTAAGCTCATCACAAGCTAAAACTCAAACCAAACACTTAGCCACTCAAATAACCTTTCATATAGCTTCTATATCACATATAGAAACTATCCATAACATCCAAACACCTACCAAAGTCCTTGAATCAGAAGTTACCATTTTAAAACTCCATTAAAGCACCTATAGAACCAAAGTTGTGATTTTACATTTGGCTCGTGCGTTTTCAATTTTTTTGTGATAGATAACTTCTATATCACATAGAGAAGCTATCCAAACATCTGTTTTGGATCTGTAACAACATTTCATTGGAGATCCAGCCATAACTTTTTCCACTTGTACGTGAAATCGAGTTTTGAGTTGCAGGTACTTGCAGAGCATTGTGATTGTTCCTAAAGCTTCCTTGGAGGTCCCTGAAGGTGTTCAGATCCTGGTAGCATTCCCAAGTCCCCTCAAATCCTCTGCTCGACCCTATTTTCAGAGGTATGTAACTTAACTTCGAGCTCCCATGAATGGGGCTCAATTCATGTGTTTCTTGTTACCAAAATGTTCTATTTTACATGTTGATTGATAGCCCTAAGGTTTTAGACATTGATTGTTTGAATTAAGAATTTAATTTTAAAATTCATTTTTAGGGTTCCTAGCTTAATCCCAAAAATTCTCAAGTTTGATCATGTTTTCGTTTATGTTAGTTATGTGGTTGAAATCATGGTGAAAAATGGATCAGTTTGCACTTTTATTTTGTTGAATTTGGTTAAGATTCCAGAAAATTTGTGTTGATGCCATTGATGTTGTTGTTGCTGGGTTCTTCGCGCGAGGAAGAAGATGAAGTTTTTTAAACTTCATTTTGGCGCGTGTGTTTTAAATATAATGAATTAGAGTCATGTTACTTATGACTAAATTGTTTCAACACACTTGGCCATGACTCTTGTACCTAGCGCGCGTATCCTAAAGGGCGTGGGTTTGATCCCCCCTTTTGCCACTTTGTTTTATTATCCCATTTAATTACTTATTTTGTGTTATATTGAACTGATTCTCTCCTATTATCACACATGCGCGCTAGCTGGCTTGGCAAAGTTTTGAGTAGTGATCAGAAGGTCCTGGGTTCAAACCCTTCTAGGGCCAAAACCCTTCTTTTTATCACTTGATTTGTTATCTTTTTTTATCAAACTTCTAAAAGTCATAAAAGATAGAAAAATAGGTCTTTCTAACTCCTTCTTTTTTATGTGATTTATTTATTTTTTCTATTTTAATGTCATAATTAAAAGTCCCAAAAATATTTAATATTCTATCATTTTTAAATTAATCAAAAAGTCAAGTCTTTTTATATTAAAAAATCAACAAAAATATGTTTATTTTTTTAAATATTTCTCTAAAGTGACTTAGTATATTTTTGTAAATACTTGTTTAGGGTTAGTATAGATGTCATTCACTCTCTCATGTACCCTTAAACCAATTATCTTAAAGAATTTGGTATTTAACAATTAAAATCAATTAGGTTTAAGTTTATGATTAAACCCTAATTTGAAAAAAACCATAGGTTTAAAAACCCTAACCAAAATTTGCAACATGTTGATCGTTGTTTATCCATATCTATTTGTATTTATACATACTTGTTGATTTCTTTTAATCCATGTCTTGTACTTAATTGTTATTTTGATCATATCTTATTAATTCACCTTATGTTTTGTTCATCTAACCCCATGTTTATGCATTATACTAATCATTCATCATTCATAGATGAGTTTGATTCCAAGGGTTTAGATACATCCATCTCTCTTATTGATTATCGTACTCACTTGTTTGTTCTTGTACATACATGAGGTATTTATTGTTAATTGTTTAAGCTTGATGTTTTATCCAAAGGATGGGAATGATATTGACTAAATTGTCAAGGTACTTAAATTCTTTTTCAATCTCTTTTATTTTTGTGTCAAGTATTGTTAAAGCTTTTCACTTGTTTATGGTTTAGTATTGTTAAAGTTTAACCAAACCCTTTTTGTTTTGGAACCTTGGTATTAAGAATAGAATTATTCCCGGTGAAACTATTCTTAATCCATTGATTTTGTTAAAACCTGATCCTTTGTTTTTAAACCTTGGTGTTAAGAGATGAATTATTACCGGTGAAACTTCTCTTAACCCATTGACCTTGTCTTTTAAAACTTGGTCCCTTTTATTTTAATCTTGTTAAGTATTTTAAAGCTTAACCTTTTAAAACTTATTAGGTATTTTAAAGCCTAATTCCTTTTCCAAATTTGTTAAGTATTTTAAAGCTTAACCTTTTAAACTTATTATCTATTTTAAAGCCTAATCTTGTTTTAAACTTGTTAATTATTTTAAAAGCTTAACCCTCTTTTAAAACTTGTGAGTATTTTAAAGCTCACACCCAAAAATATTTTGGCCACTTTGGCCCCCTTTTTTTCCTTTTTTAAAAACAAAAAAGAGGAACTACAAAAGCTCTAACTTCCCTATTTACACGTAAGGGGTATGTAGGTCTGAGATGCAATATCTTATCGAGCTCACTTTCAAAAACTTCTCTTCCTGTCCCCACCCTCTACTTCATACAAGTTTTTCACATAGGTTTTCAAAAAAGGTATTTATAAAAAAAATAATAACACAAAAACAAAGAGGTTCCCATGGAGTAACATGGATATGAGGGGTCCTTAAAACCTTCCCCTTGTATAATAAACCCTCTGTAGCCAGAACTCTGATAAGTTTATTAGTTTTGATTTTAAAAACTTCTGTAGGTTTTATTTTCTCTTTCACCCATTCCTTTTTGGAAACAATAAAGCGCGGTGGCAATTCTGTTTAAAATGAGCTAAGTCTTCCCATAAGTCTAGTCTCACCAATTTAACCGCTCAGATCTCATGATCCTTGTTAAAAGACTTGGTAAGTTCTTTGGTAAAAATGATAAATCCTCTCATGTAAATAGAAAGAAACATTTCTGAAAAAATGAGGCTTTCACTTCAACACAAGATGTCACATGCTATAAATGTGGTAAGCAAGGTTATATAAAACCAAATTTTCCTAAACTTTCTAAGAATGGTGGTGTCAAAGGCAAGAAGTGTTAGAACAAGATTTGTTCTTATCAATTATCTTAGTTTTGATGATAACAATAATATGAATTTTGCTTAAGATAATATGGTACTCTAATCCAATGCAATTTCCCTTTCAGGAAATATATAAAGAGTACGCATAATTCAGCGCTCAGAAGATGTGTCTCGAATGGTTCAGCATGCAACATCAGAACATGGTCTGGCAAGACATCAGAAGATGGTCGAAGCAGAATCAGAACATGGGTCTATGGAAGCATCAGAAGAACATGAGATCAGAAGCACTGAAGATCAGAAGATGGTATCACGCTCAGAAGCACTTCAAGGTCAAAAGATCAGAAGATGCTGTGCACCAAGCTGTTTGACTCTGATGATATTCAAACGTCGTATTCACAAACATCAGATCAGAAGGAAGTACACGTGGCAGACTACGCTGACTGACAAAAGGAACGTTAAAGCTACTAAAGGCTACGTCAGTAGACACAGCGTGAACAAGGCTCGAGGTAGTTGACAAAAGCGTATAACATTAAATGCAAAGCTGTACGGAACACGCAAAGCATTAAATGCATTCAACGGTCATCTTCTCAACGCCTATAAATATGAAGTTCTGATGAGAAGCAAGGTTAACGATCCTGAACAAAGACAATTCAAATTAACTTGCTGAAACGCTGTTCAACTCTAAACTCAGAATCTTCATCTTCATCAAAGCTCACTACATTGCTGTTGTAATATCTTAGTGAGATTAAGCTTAAATTGTAAGAGAAATATCACAGTTGTGATTATCGCTTTTAAGAAGCATTTGTAAACTCTTGAATAGATTACATTAAGTTGTAAGGAACTAGAGTGATCAGTTGATCAGTATACTCTAGGAAGTCTTAGCAGTTAGCTGAGCAGGAAGTCTTGGCAGTTAGCTGAGCAGGAAGTCTTGGCAGTTGGCTGAGCAGAAAGTCTTAGGAGTGAACTAAGCCTAGAGTGATCGTGTTGATCAGTAGACTCTAGAAAAGTCTTAGGAGTGAACTAAGCAGTTGTTCCTGGAGTGATCAGGTTGTGATCAGAAGACTCTGGAAGACTTAGTTGCGGCTAAGTGGAAAACCATTGTAATCCGTGCGATTAGTGGATTAAATCCTCAGTTGAGGTAAATCATCTCTGCGGGGGTGGACTGGAGTAGCTTCGTTAACAGCGAACCAGGATAAAAATAATTGTGCATTTTATTTTTATCACTCAAGATTTTAAGTCACACTTATTCAATCCCCCCCTTTCTAAGTGTTTTTCTATCCTTCAATTGGCATCAGAGCGCCGGTTCTAAGGTGCAAGCACTTAACCGTGTTTAGAAAAGATTCAGGAAGAGAAAAACGCTTCATCTAAAAGATGGTTGATGAAAGTGAAAGGACTATACCTACACCTGCATCTACATCTGGCTCTGCTGAGCAATACAACGGTAACAATGGTTATACTAGACCGCCGGTATTTGATGGTGAAAACTTTGAATACTGGAAAGATAAACTGGAAAGTTACTTTCTGGGTCTAGATGGTGATCTATGGGATCTTCTGATGGATGGTTACAAACATCCTGTAAATGCCAGAGGCGTAAAGCTGTCAAGGCAAGAAATGAATGATGATCAAAAGAAGCTTTTCAGGAATCATCATAAATGTAGAACTGTTTTGCTGAATGCTATCTCTCATGCTGAGTATGAGAAGATATCTAACAGGGAAACGGCCTATGACATATATGAGTCCTTGAAAATGACTCATGAAGGAAATGCTCAAGTCAAGGAGACAAAAGCTCTTGCCTTAATCCAGAAGTATGAAGCCTTCAAGATGGAGGATGATGAAGACATTGAAAAGATGTTTTCGAGATTTCAAACTCTTACTGCTGGATTGAGAGTTCTTGACAAAGGATACACCAAGGCTGATCATGTGAAGAAGATCATCAGAAGCTTACCCAGAAGATGGGGTCCGATGGTGACTGCATTCAAGATTGCGAAGAATCTGAATGAAGTTTCTCTGGAAGAGCTTATCAGTGCCTTGAGAAGCCATGAGATTGAGCTGGACGCAAATGAGCCTCAAAAGAAAGGTAAATCTATTGCATTAAAATCTAATATCAAGAAATGCACTAACGCTTTTCAGGCTAGAGAAGAAGATCCTGAAGAATCAGAATCTGAAGAAGAAGATGAACTGTCCATGATTTCCAGAAGGCTAAATCAACTCTGGAAGACCAAGCAAAGGAAGTTCAGAGGCTTCAGAAGTTCAAGGAAATTTGAACATGGAGAATCTTCTGATGAAAGAAGATTTGACAAAAAGAAGGTCATGTGCTATGAATGCAATGAGCCTGGACACTACAAGTATGAATGTCCAAATCTTCAGAAGGAAAGTCCCAAGAAAAAGTTTCATAAGAAGAAAGGTCTTATGGCAACCTGGGATGAGTCAGAAGATGATTCAGAAGATGAGCAGGCCAACTGTGCGCTGATGGCGACAGAAGATGACGGATCAGAATCTACATCAGAATCAGATTCTGAAGAGGTATTTTCTGAACTTACTAGAGATGAGTTAGTTTCCGGTCTAACTGAACTTCTGGAACTCAAGTCTCAGATTAGTCTCAAATACAAAAAGCTGAAAAAGCAATTTGAATTTGAAACAAAGAAGCTTGAGTTGGAGAATTCTGAATTAAAAGAAAAACTTTTAAAATTATCCAATAATGTTGGATCTCCTTCTGATTCAGAAAAATCTACTCCTAGTCTGAACCATATTCTGAAAGAATATGATTTAAGTTTCAGAAAGTTCTTATCTAGAAGTATTGGCAGAAGTCAGCTAGCTTCTATGATATATGCTGTGTCTGGAAACAAAAGAGTTGGCATTGGTTATGAGGGTGAAACCCCATACAAACTTGAACCTGTTGATGAAATGAAAATTACATACAAGCCATTGTATGATCAGTTCAAGTATGGCCACTCTCATGATATTAGGCACACCTCACATGCACAAAGTTTTCACATAACACACACTAAGAAGCATGTGACACAACCTAGGAAATATCATGAAACTCACATTAAGAATTATCATGCTGTTCCTCCTATTGCTTATAATGTAAAACCCAAGTTCAATCAGAACTTGAGGAAATCTAACAAGAAAGGACCCAAGAAGATGTGGGTACCAAAGAAAAAGATTATTTCTTTTGCAGATTCTCTTGATAACAAAGAAGACAACATTCAACATGACTTGACACCTGGATTCAAGTTGGTCTCAACACTTGAAGGGAAGAAAGATTGTCTTTCAAGTTCTGGTTCTTAAATCTGTTGAAGAAACTTTGTTTGTAGGAATTCAGAAAAGAAAGTTTATTAGTCTTGGAACCATCTGTTTTGTTTGTCTCTAAAGCTTTGGTGTTTCATTCTTGATTATTCTGATTGCTCTAAATGCTACAGAATATACAACATTGAAACATTGATTGTGGACAAATCAATAAACATCTGTTTTGATGATAAACTTATTTCTGATGAAACAAAGAGCTTAAGAATTTCTGCAGATACAGTTTTGTCTTATCAGAAGCTGCAGAACAATGAAGTAAACCTCCAAAAGCTGTGTATATCAGAAGTAATGGATCAGAAGATCATTCAAACTTATATCAGCACTTCAGAAGGAGTATTTCCAGAAGAGAAACTTGATCAACTCAGAAGCAGTGATCAGAATCTGAAGGCGTAAAGTCTATTCTTAATACAGCTGTCATCTATTATCTGATGATGAACACGTATCTGTACGGTTAGTACAAAGCGTGCAGTTGAAAAGACGCCGACCTAGGTAACTGTATTAAATCATTTCATTTACTGTGTCCTCTCTCTCCTAATGTCAATTCTCATTAAATGCATATTGATTTCTTTTTAAATCTTTTAAATAACCCGCTTCATCTTCATTCCCTTTTTTTTCTCTCTTTCTCTCTCTATTGTGCATTCACCTTGTTGCATCTTTCTTCAAACCCTAGTTCTTGATTTGATCACAAAGCATTATCATAATGAATCCATCCTCTCGTTCATCTATCTCTAAAGACAGTATCACTTCCACACAGAACCGTTTAAACAAAAATGATGCTCCGTTGAAAACTTGTTTAATACCCACGAAAGAACTGGAAGTTCTATGTGAATCGGCTGTGGACGTCAACAACCTTAAAGCAAATGGCTTTCAGTGTGATGCAAGAATCTTTGAGCAAGGATGGTCTAAATATCTTGATAGATTGGTTGGTCCAATTTATCCTGAACTTGTAAAGGAATTTTGGGTACATGCAACAGTTACCCCAACAGCCATCATTTCATTCGTGCTAGGGCATGAAGTGACTATCACTGAGAAACTCATCAGAAAGCTGTACAATCTTGATGATGAAGAAGGTTGGTCTGAGTTTCAACCCCATACAGTTGACTGGACTTTAGTTGAAAAACAAATCTCTACGGTTGTTGGAACTGACTCTGCTTTTACGGGCAACTTAAAGCCTTTTTATAAAGTATGGGCTGAGATTATTCTGGGTTCTCTTTACCATAGAAAAAAGATGCGCTGCTCCTCCTACATCAGTCCGACTCACAAGTACACTCTCTCCTGCATTGGCAAAAAGATAGAGATCAACATCTCCCATATTCTATTTGAGAATCTGAAAACCTCTATCTTTGAGTCAAGAGAAGATGAAAGGGCGAAGTATCCTCATATTCCAAGAACAACCATTCCTTTCGGAAGGATGATTTCAGACATTCTGATTGAAAGCAAAGTGGTGGACTCCATCAGAAATAGTAATGCCTCGCATTTTCTTGGAGTAACTCAAGGTCCCATCTTCAATGGTGTTGATCTGTTCGGACTGGAAGTCATTAAGAATGTACCTGTTATGTGCACGAGCTTTCCTGACATTCTGTCTAGAAGAATTGCTGTTAAAGGGTTCATCTCTCTGTTTCATAAAGAACTTGATCAAGTTGTCAAGTTTTACTTGGAAGATTGCGTGAGGAAGCAATCGGATGTTGATCCTGCTTGGATCCGTGGCAGAGTACTTCCGTCTAAAGAGGATATTCTGAAGAAGGATAAGAAGGAACGACAGGCAAGGTTAAAAAGAAAGGCTGAAGAAGATGAGGCTGAAAGAGCCAAGAAGTTGAGGGTCACCTATGATCCTGACAAGGTGGACTCTAAAGAACGAAGAGATAAAAGGATCAGAGATTCCTTTCGCAGAACCAGATCTTCTTCTTCTTCTTCTTCTGTACAAATCTCCAGAAATGTCCTTACTCCACCTCCTTCTGTCCCTAAACCATCTTTCCAATCACCTCCATCTGAACCAAAAGTAAACTTCACTCTACAAAATCCTTCTCCATCATCCTTCTCCTCTCCCATTCTAAACCCCACACCGTTGAGCATTCTTCCACCAACTCCTTCTGATAATTTCTCCTCACCAATTCCCTTTACAAATACTCCACCCTCTCCTCAAGTCATTCCATCTGACACTCCAACATCATCAATCATTCTCTCAGATATTCCCTCCTCCTCAACCACCGCACCTCCATCTTCTTTATCTCATCCATTACCTACCAGAAAATCCCAACCCTACTGTCTTCTCTATCCTGACTACAAATTTACCTTCAATCCGCCTGAACCTGAACCTTCTACATACCTGGAACTCTTCAGACATGAGGTGATTAGTAGTCTAGACCTTCTGAAGGATGCATTCCTAAATGGTCTGGATGATGTTTCTACAAGAAATCTCTGGAGAAGATTTCGCAAGGATTTTCAAGTAGAAGCAATGGGTGTTCAGAAAAGACTAGTGGCTGCTGCCCCTGGTTACCCTGGTTACCTTCTGGAGGAAGATAATGGTATATACTACCATCCTCTCAGAAACTGTGTTGCTGCTGAGGAGAAGCCCTTTGTGGATGAATTGGAAGTATTGAGACTGGCTGCTGCAATGGAAGCAAACCCATGCAGGGACATGGTTCTCTGGATTCCTGAGTATCCTGTTCTGCTAGGAGACTTCAAGACCTTATTTGACTTTCTGAGGGAAAACCCTTCTAGGAAAGACCCTAGCTTGGTCATTCCAGAAGTTGTTGATCCACCAGTAGTTGAAGGTCCCTCTGCTCCAAGGAATCTAGCTGCCATTCTTCAGGCACTTGAGAATGGAGACTCGGAAATTCCTGCTGCAGAGTATGGAGATGCTTCTATGCAAGAAGCAGATGCTGAAGATTATGTTGCTAAATCAGACCCTGTTGAGGACATCCCAGCAAATGATACTTCTATGGAAGCTGCAGATCATGTTGTCATTCCTGTGGTTGAAAGCGGTGAAGCTTCTTCTGATGAACCTTCTCGTCTTGCAAGGACTCTAGAAGCGATTCAGAGGAGACAGGATGAGCAAAGCTCACTCAATGACAAGTATGATGCTTTCATTGAAAGGCAAGAAGGACACAACAACGATGTTAAACAGATGCTGGCCAAGATCTTGTCAAGACTAGGGCCATCTTAGATTGAGTCTATGTTGTTTCTTTCTTTTCTTTGCATCTGTTTTGTTTCTGTGCATCTGATTTTTTCATCTTGTACTTCTGTACCCATTGGTTGAACCTAAATGAAATCATTTTCTTCCTCCATGTGTTCTGTTTTTATTCATCTGAATCTTTTCTATTTTTTGATGATATGACAAAAAAGGGGGAGAAATACTGTGATAAATGATTTGATTTAATCAGTTGCATTCACTAACAAGAACTGCAAGTTCTATATGGTTTAAGTGTTTTGCAGGTACAGAGAAGTGAAGTGAATCTTCAAAGCAAACACTAGAAGCAAAACCATGGAAACTGAAGCAAGCTGAGTGCTGTCAAGCTTCAGAGATCAGAAGCAAGAAAGAAGAATGAATCAGAAGCACTGATAATAGAATTTGAATATCATTGTCTATCCTGTTATGACAAAATTCTATTTGCCCTGATACATATAATGTTATGGCTCTGATACATTATTTGCTCTGATACATGTTTTTAGCCTAAATGCTCTGATACATTTGGCTCTGATACATATCATGTATTTGAATATACATTCTATGTTCTAACTCGTTCATGCTGACTTTTGTCGTTTAGTTTTTTGTTCTGAGATGCTCAGATAATGCTCTGGTACATTCAACAATGTTCTGATACAAATCTAGCATGAAGTGATGTTGGTAGACATTCAAAGTTCTGAAGCTATCCGAGGGAAGCAGAAATCAGAAGATGTGAATGCTCCAAAAGATCCAGAAATTCAAGTTCTGAAGCTGTCCTGAATGGAAGCAGAAATCAGAAGCTGTGAATGTTCTGAAGATCAAAGAAATTCAAGTTCTGAAGCTGTCCTGAATGGAAGCAGAAATCAGAAGCTGTGAATGTTCTGAAGATCAAAGAAACTCAAGTTCTGAAGCTATCCTGAATGGAAGCAGAAGTCAGAAGCTGTGAGTGTTCTAAGGATCTAAAGAAATTCAAGTTCTGAAGCTGTCCAATGGAAGCAGAAGTCAGAAGCTATGAATTCTCTGAAGACAGAAGCTCATATGATCGTCTCTACCGAAATAATTAGGGAAGTCTTTTATCAAAGTTCTTCGAGTATTTATTTCAGGGGGAGATTATTTATCTCAGGGGGAGATTGTTAATCTCAGGGGGAGACATATTCATATGCTTATGCTATAGCTGTGTAATTTGTCTTTTGCCGTCTACTCTTTCTGATCGCAAATTCATATCATTTATATATGTTTTTGTCATCATCAAAAAGGGGGAGATTGTTAGAACAAGATTTGTTCTTATCAATTATCTTAGTTTTGATGATAACAATAATATGAATTTTGCTTAAGATAATATGGTACTCTAATCCAATGCAATTTCCCTTTCAGGAAATATATAAAGAGTACGCATAATTCAGCGCTCAGAAGATGTGTCTCGAATGGTTCAGCATGCAACATCAGAACATGGTCTGGCAAGACATCAGAAGATGGTCGAAGCAGAATCAGAACATGGGTCTATGGAAGCATCAGAAGAACATGAGATCAGAAGCACTGAAGATCAGAAGATGGTATCACGCTCAGAAGCACTTCAAGGTCAGAAGATCAGAAGATGCTGTGCACCAAGCTGTTTGACTCTGATGATATTCAAACGTCGTATTCACAAACATCAGATCAGAAGGAAGTACACGTGGCAGACTACGCTGACTGACAAAAGGAACGTTAAAGCTACTAAAGGCTACGTCAGTAGACACAGCGTGAACAAGGCTCGAGGTAGTTGACAAAAGCGTATAACATTAAATGCAAAGCTGTACGGAACACGCAAAGCATTAAATGCATTCAACGGTCATCTTCTCAACGCCTATAAATATGAAGTTCTGATGAGAAGCAAGGTTAACGATCCTGAACAAAGACAATTCAAATTAACTTGCTGAAACGCTGTTCAACTCTAAACTCAGAATCTTCATCTTCATCAAAGCTCACTACATTGCTGTTGTAATATCTTAGTGAGATTAAGCTTAAATTGTAAGAGAAATATCACAGTTGTGATTATCGCTTTTAAGAAGCATTTGTAAACTCTTGAATAGATTACATTAAGTTGTAAGGAACTAGAGTGATCAGTTGATCAGTATACTCTAGGAAGTCTTAGCAGTTAGCTGAGCAGGAAGTCTTGGCAGTTAGCTGAGCAGGAAGTCTTGGCAGTTGGCTGAGCAGAAAGTCTTAGGAGTGAACTAAGCCTAGAGTGATCGTGTTGATCAGTAGACTCTAGAAAAGTCTTAGGAGTGAACTAAGCAGTTGTTCCTGGAGTGATCAGGTTGTGATCAGAAGACTCTGGAAGACTTAGTTGCGGCTAAGTGGAAAACCATTGTAATCCGTGCGATTAGTGGATTAAATCCTCAGTTGAGGTAAATCATCTCTGCGGGGGTGGACTGGAGTAGCTTCGTTAACAGCGAACCAGGATAAAAATAATTGTGCATTTTATTTTTATCACTCAAGATTTTAAGTCACACTTATTCAATCCCCCCCTTTCTAAGTGTTTTTCTATCCTTCAAGAAGGACTTCAAAAATAAAAAAGCCTATGTTTCTTGGGAAGATAATGAGATAAGTTCATCATCCGATTCGGATAGCGACGAAAGTGCAAACCTAGCATTGATGGCTTCACACCATTCCGATGATGAGAACGATGAGGTTAGTAATGAATTTTCCATTTATGATCATGATGCACAAGGTGCTATAAACAAACTATTAAATGAATGCAAAATGCTATATAGAACCTTATCAACACAAGAGAAACAAATCAAATCTCTTGAAGAAAAAATTGATACCATGCAAAAGACTTTGAGATAGAAAAGAAACAATATGTTGATAGAGAAAAACAAAAATCTACATGTAATAGTTGTTAATTACTTTCCTTTCAAATTGTCTAATTGAAGAGAGTCCTTGAAAGATATGAGAAAGGACAAATTGGTTTAGAGGGTGTCCTTAGTCAACAAAGATACTCTAATGATAAACGTGGGCTTGGTTATTCAAAGTTCTCAAAACCAAGTTCTAACAAAACCATTTTTGTTAAGGCTAGTGACCAAACAAATGCCTCATTATAATCCACTCACATCATTCATTTTGGTTGGAAGAGCTTGATTCAATTGATACTTACAAGAATATAATTCATGTGAAAAAAGTCAACTATTCAAGATCACATTTGACTTTTGCGAAATTTGGCCAACCATGGACTTTTGAAGATCAAAATCATGAATATATGTTTATTGAAGTCATTTGATCAAGAAAAATCAAGAAAATCAATCAAGAGTCAAAAAGTCATCAATTAGGGTTTTTGACTTTTTAATGAAGAAATACATGTTTTAAGGTTAAACTTTGAATGATCATAACTTCTTCAATACTTGGCCAAATCTTGTGCTCAAAATCCTCACTAAAATTAAAAGTGAAGATCTACAACTTTGTCAATCTGAAGATTTTTTCACAAATCAATGGTTTTTAGGTTATGAAGTTTCAAAGTTGTTTACTTTTTCAACACTTAGAAATTTTTACAAGGCAGATTTTTCCTCAAAAGTAAACATCTTTGAGGCCACTTCTCATCAATATTTCTTGAGAATTTGAAGAAACACCATACATAAAAGTTTTAGAAGATGTTTAGGGCTTTTACAAAAGTACTATAACTCCTCCATAGCATTTGTGAGCTAGTAGATTTGAAGAGATGAAGTTCGGGTTTCATTCTTGAATTACAAGTCCATTTCCATGAAGAACCAAATTGCAATCTTGAAACAAATTTGTATACTCCTTATTTGCAGACCCTGTTGCTTGTAAATCCCCCCGTAATCAAAATATTACACACTCTTTTGAGCCATTGTCCAAGTGATTTATTCATTAACTATTGAATCATTCCATTTCAAGCATAAAGATCACAATTCCATTTTGGAAAAGTGACTTTAATCAGCAACAACTCTTGCACTGAGCTTCTAACTTGTTTGGTCTGCACCAAAAGTAATCCAAAGCCAAAAAATAACACCCTAATGTGCAGAAGAGTCACCCTAAGGCATGCTTAAAGCTTGTACTATACCATGGGAATATTAATTTTCTCATTTCTTCACCATGAAGCAAAGTCACATAACTTTTGTTTGAATCAACCAAATGGTATGATCCCCCCACCCACAAATTATAAATCTTGCCTATAAATAGAAGGCCTTGCTTCTGAAATGAAATACAAAAAATCCCAAAGTCACTACCTCACTTGAAATCGCCATTTTGTGCCACTTTGCATAAAATTGCAAATTTTGAGTTCCTCTTAAAATCTTTGTAAACCAACCATTCAAGTAGTTTCTAAACATCATTTAGAAGCTGTTCATCACCCATACTAATCAACAAAACCTCTCTAACTCAAAATCACCCACAAAACCACCATTGTTGCTTTTTTGAGCTTCAAACACCCAACTTAAAATCCACTTGTGCATTCTCCAAATTTCCACTTTATACACCTCACATACATCATATTGAAGTGATCCAAACACCTGTTACACTTTTGTAAACCCGGGAACACCACCCCTATCTTCACTTTAAGCTAGCTGCAGTTGAGGCCGAGTAGGAAGTTCTAGAAGGTTTCAAGCCATTTCAAGCACCTCCAACAAAGAATTTGATTTCCAGCTTCAGAGGTAAGTCATTCAAATTTTAACTCCCTTATTTCTGCATCCTTTTTAATAAAACTTGATACCATTGTGATAAGAATCATGTGAGGATCATTAACCCTCAATTAGTTGTTATTGATTGTTCTTGTACACCATTTAATTTCATTTAGAAGTTTTAGGGTTCATACGATTTTTCTGGAAAATTAATGAGTTAGAGTTTAAATAAATTAATGAGAGTCATATGGTTGGATTGGTGGTTGAAAATTAAGTAAACTTCATGTTTAAATCTTTTGAAATGGTTAAGAATTGGTGAATCACGATTTGAGGTCCATGGTTGTCCCAAGGAAGAAGATGAAGTTCATCCTCTAAATTCGAGAACTTAGTTTAAAATATATTTGGTTGA
Organism: Vicia villosa; assembly: GCF_029867415.1. Lineage (NCBI taxonomy): Eukaryota > Viridiplantae > Streptophyta > Magnoliopsida > Fabales > Fabaceae > Vicia > Vicia villosa. Next base: position 34,353 of record NW_026706615.1, read on the forward strand.
ATGTGCTTTAAATCTTGGATGTATGGCTACCCCAGTGGTAATGCGCACGCTCTAAAGTCTCTCTCCCTTGCCTAGGTCACGTGTTCGATCCCCATCTTTTGCCATTTTTATGATTTTTATTTGGTTTTCTCATATTTCTGAATGGGTTATATATTTAATGAAGCAAGACCATTATGTTATCAAACCAAGTGCGTTGCCCCAGTGGTTACTGTTTTAAACCATGGGTAAGAAGGCGTGAGTTCAACACCCTTAGAGGCCAAAATATAATTTTTATCACTTGTTTATTTCACTTTTTTAACAACTTTGATATTTTATTTAAAATAGAAAATTAAATCATTTTCACTTGAAATTTTGTACACTCTTTAGTTACCTTGTATATTTTAGGAATATATTTAAAAATTCCAAAAATATTTATTGTTTAATCAATTTTAAATTAAAACAAAATTGATATTTTTATGCCTTTTAAAAGCCTTTTAAATCAAACATTTTTAAAAATATTCTTCACCATTTGACTTGTACATACTTTTGTGAACCCATTATGGTTAGTTGATAAAGCCTAAAATTGTCAAGGTACTCACTCTATTTTCCAACTCTTTTAATTAGTGCTTAGTATTGTTAAAGCTTTGCACCCCAGTTGTTTTGAAAATGGTTTTGTATTGTTAAAGCTCAACCTTTTTAAATCAACCCTTGGTTTTGTATTGTTAAAGCTCAACCAATCTCTTTTAATTACCCTTGCCTTGTATTGTTAAATCTTGACACCTTTTTAAAAACTTATTAATATTGTTAAAGCTTAACAATTTAAAAAACTCTTTGAGTATAGTTAATGCTCAACACCCAAAAAGATTTTGCCACTTGGCTCTTTATTTTCCTTTTAAGGGGAACTACAAAAGCTCTCCCTATTGCACTTAAGGGGTGTGTAGGCCTAAGATACGTTGTCTTACCGAGCTCACTTTTAAAATATTCTTTTCTCATCCCCCCATTCTATTTAAACAAAAAACACAAAGTAACAATTTTATAACAATAAAAACAATAATATATATTTCAAAGAGGTTCTTACAGAGTACCATAGATGCGAGGGATGCTAATACCTCCCCATTGCATAACCAACCACCGTACCTAGATCTCCAAAGAAATGAGAATGGTATTGACTAAAATTGTCAGGTACTCACTCTATTTTCCAACTCTTTTACTTTGTGCTTAGTATTGTTATAGCTTTGCACTCCTCCTTGTTTTAAAAATGTTTTTATATTGTTAAAGCTCAACCACTTTAAAATCAACGCTTGATTTTGTATTGTTAAAGCTCAACCACCACTTTTTCTAAATCGCCATTGCCTTGTATTGTTAAAGCTTGACACCTTTTAAAACTTTTTAAGTATTATTAAAGCTTAACATTTTAAAAACCCGTTGAGTATTGTTAAAGCTCAACATCCAAAAAGATTTTACCACTTGGCTCTTTTTATTTTTCTTTTAAGGGGAACTACAAAATCTCTTACTTACCTATTGCGCTTGAGGGATATGTAGGCACAAGATGTGATATCTTGCCGATCTCACTTGTAAAATTTCTTTTCTCATCCTCCCATTCTATTTAAACAAAACACATAAGCGAAAACAATAACAATAATAACAAATATATATTTCAAAGAGGTTCCTACGGAGTACCGTAGATGTGAGGGCTATTAATACCTTCTCCTTGCATAACCAACCCCAGAACCTAAGGGGTGTTAATAAACTTCTTTGGATTTTATTTCGTGTTTTCCCCATTTTCTTTGGAAACAATAAAGCGCGGTGGCAACTCTACTAAAATATCTGAGCTAAGTCAATCAATGACTTTAGTCTCAACTTAACATATTTCTAACAACACTTCATTATAATAGCATCATAAACATTTTACTTAAAACAACATCAACAAAATCAATACTAAAAAGGAATAACCTATTTTACTTAACTCATTGTACATTTAAACTTTACTTGACTAATGATACATATGGACTTTTTTCAAAATCAACACAAAAAAGAAAAAAAAACTATTTTTAGTTTTATCAACATAATCAAAATAGCAGAAACTACAAGCAATAGGCAATCCACACAAGAAAAAACTAACATTTCTAAGTTATGTTCATGGATAAAATGAGCCAATTATGTGCCAAATAAGTGATGAAGAAGATATACTATGGTAGAGAAAATTTTGTTTATGTTTGGTTGTCATTCTTGTGTTTCAAGCTACACTTGAGTTTCAATGGTGTTATGACGTTCAAAGGGAGGAAACATGTGTGATTGAAGAGTTGATATTCGAACACTTACATGTATTGGAAGGGATGATTTTTAAAAATCGATTATGGAATATGTTAGGGAATTTAGACGAAGGAGATGAAGATGAAAATTATCTAAAGTATATTTTTGCAACAAATTGTCCAGTTTCGTAGGAGAATCAAGATGAAATGAGTGTTGAAAAATAAATGAACAGACCGAGTCTAGTTCTGGAAAATACAGGGAAAAGATATTTCCTTCTAGTTAAACAATTCAATTGAACGAATATATACTTTTAAAATAAATAAAAAAAGAAAAGCGCCTTAGAACTAATATTTCCTCGGTCCGTGTGCGTGTGTGTGGTCTAACGGTGAAACGCTTGGGTCATGAGAGTGTGCTACTCTCAAGATCTCAGGTTCGAAACCTGCTAGCTATATTCTTTTTTTTTATATCAAGGACTACTGCAATGAGCTCTTTTTTTTTATATCAAGGAGTTTCAATAAGGCATGAAAATTAGAGTGTGAATTTAAAGATAAACAATATTTCATAAATGGATTATAAATGTGCTCCAAAATCATTTACAGTAATTTTCCATCAATCTATTATCTATAACTAAATATATTGAGAAAAGAGTTTTTTTATCAAAAGTTTATTCTATATTCAAAAAAAAGTTTTGGATGAAAAACATATAAAGCAACTAATCATGATCACCAGAAACACTTTGATCATTTGCCTTGACTTCCAAAAAATATAATAGTTAAAGATCAATTCTTTTCCAGGAAGTAACTCAACTACTTAATTCTTGGAATTTTCATTTGCTAACATGAAGATTAAGAAGAAGCTAAAGTTCAAAAATGTTGATAGTTGCATAATGAAAAAGAGAGACTAAAGTTCAAAAATGCTGATAGTTACGAGTAAATGCATACATCTCTCCCGACACATGTTACTGTTCAATTTTCAATGCGTGTAAATGTTTGTTCTAATTAATTAATTAGAGAAAGGTGTATGAAATTGGAAAAAATTATATATTAAAATATTAAAATATTAGCTTTAATGACTATTACATTTGTGTTTTTTTCTATGTATGATTTTGGCTTATTTTAAATATAAAAAATGAATTTGGACTAACATTATTTTCAACAAAATATTAAGAAATTTAAATATCATTATTAATAATTTATTGAGGAAAATAGATTTCGTCACTAAATAAGTAATACCAATTTCTTGTGATGAAAATATAAATATGTCACTAGTTAGTAACGGAAACATATGTTTATAGGTGTTTTATTTTTATTTTTAGTAATGAGATAATAAAATTAATGATGGATTTATTTTTTAAGTATTTATGAAAATTCCATTTCTAAAATTTTGTAATATTGAAATTCTATATAAATTTATAATCATCACAAAATATTTTGTGACGGAATTTTATTCCATTAATGACGGAAAACTATCCTCTTTAAATTCAAATTTTATAATAGTGAAATAAAAATTGATTAAAAATTATTTTTATTTATTTACAATTTATAAAGTATAGTATTGTATGAACAATATATTTATTTTGTATTTAGAAACCTAATTAAACACATTTCTTTTAGACCTAAAGTAAAATTTTGGACTATCTTATTTTTGGACTAATTTGATATTTTGACACTTTATATAAATAAATCTCATAAAACATATTACTAAAATCTTTCTACTTAGTTGCACAGGATGAGAATGAAAAAAGATCTCCATGTTCACTGATCCCTATTTAAATTTTTTAATTATAGTATACAAACAACTATAATAAATAAATAAATAAAAGAATTAAGATAGAAAGTAAGATACTTGTAAAAAAAAAATGTTAACAAATAAAACTCAATATAAAACGTTAAATATGAAAAAGTATTTATATAGTAAACTTGCACATACATTTTCCATTAATATAAAGTAGTTTATACTTTGTACACTTTTTTTTACACAACATCATAATTAGTATATGCGAGTATATTTTGTGTGAGAGTAACTAAAATATATAGTTTGCATAATATTTATACTCGATATGGTTATACCACATATTATTTATGAGTTAATATTAACTATATTACATGATTACTTTAAGTAAAAAAAAGTACTATACAATAAATTATCATATAAATATGTAGATCTTTAAATGTTTGTGAGTCTATTAAATAAAGTATTTAACAAAAAAACAAGTAGTTTTCCATAAAAAAAATGAAAGATTATAATTTAAGTATTGTTTTTTGAAAAATAATTACTTATATTTACAATTGAAAGGAGTACGTTTTAGAAAATAGTAGAAATATTGTGTTTTTTATAATTATTAAATCAAAATTTAATATTTAAACATAATGAATTGTCATTCGACTAATCTTTCTCTCTTTTTTCTCTCAATAACTATTTATTATTTTTGACATTAGTAAGAGACCTTTATTTAATTTTTCATGAAAAAAAAGACGTTTTTAATATGTAAGGTAACATTGGTTCTTTAGTGAGCCCAACCTTATACACACACTTTTTTTTTTCAATTTTTTAGTTAAACAATTTTTTTTGTATAATTTTAAGTAGTTGAAGCTTATCAATTTTCAGCAAAGAGGAATGCTAACGCAAAAACTCAAGAGAAGGATGATGTAGGTGTTCCATCATTAAGATTAATTCTATTGGGAAAGGATAAAGTGTTTCTAGTACTTGAAGACGATGAAGACTCTCGTTGATGAAAATGCATAGGAGTTCTTCTAAGAAGTAGAGGAGGAAGACGAAATAAAAGACGAAACATATGTGCATCGGAAGAAAAATGATTTTGCTGCATTAATGGAGCGCAATACAACCACTGCGAGCGAGAATTCGGTTCAACATTAAGAGATTTTCAAATTTGGGCCTCATTTACATTTTTTGGCCCATAACAAAAATAAATGGACATTACTCATTACACGTCATGCCTTCCTCACACACTTAGATGAAATTCACAAATTACCTTCAAAATCCCGATGCATCAAGTCAAATACACAATAAACTCTCTCTAAATCTAGCTAAATCAAAGATAAAAAAGTCCAGATTTTAGAATCTGCACGCCCTAACCCTCCAAACCCTGAAACTTAGATAAAAGATTTATTCGAAAATTTAAGATGTCATTGCGACAACCATCCAAAGACCTCTAAAACAATTAACAGCATGCAGCGGAAAAATCATATCATTTCAACTTCACTTTAAACTTCTCAAATAAAGTAGTAAACTTTAAACCACATAATTCAACATTAACTCAAAAACATAGCAAAATGCCTCATTCGCGATGTTACAAGATCAGAGGACTAAAACCACTAAGATGCGATAAACGATAAAAAAATAAAGAATAGCTCCAACAAGCCACTTTCCACACACAATAACAACTCTACTCTTGATTATCTGCAAGATGTCCATGGTTGACAACATAAAGAAAAAGCGGTGAGAAATAAACTTCGATATAAAATGGTAAAGAATCCAAGGGTAGATAAACACACAACCTATCATACATTCAATACACAACCAACATCATCACAATCTCACACCCATTTTGCGACAACATATACATATATGCAATGAGACTTACGACACAACGTGACACTATGCATGTGGTACAAACTTAACATTTGGTTCTCTCAGAAACTGGGTCCCCATTTTGAATTCATGAGCCCGTTTTCTAAGCTCGGAACAAGCCATTAGTATCCCCTTTTTAACTCGCGAACATGCCTATTTCATCGACAGGACACAAATGATGCATGTCATACAAATCAAGGCAATAATAATAACAATATTCAAGGTCCCCTTCTGACCATAAACAACATGCATTGACAACAAAGTAGTAGTCCCTATTCTAAATCACTATCAAACAATAATAACAACACTAGTCATATTCACCGCATATAATTAAAAACATCACCAAACAATAGTATATGCATCAATATGATTGCGACACAACTTGAACAATAACATTTAAATAAATTAGTTATTATTCAAACAATACCAAGTTCTACCAAACAATAGCCAACTATCGACTAAACAATAAAACATAATCAAAATTTCAATCTGACAACTCCAACTATACAAACTGGGCAACTTACACCCCTTTTGACAACATGACAGGTTGCCCATCACTAGGGTGACGCTCGTCATCCACCCCACAGTCCTAACCTATCATTCCCATGACGACCGACTCAACAAAATAAGCTTGTAGACCATGACGGTCTCCCCGTCATAGCGCTGATGCCCTACAGCTGCTTCAAACGTGTGATTCCTAATTGACCATCCCCATGATGCCCGTCATGCTATTAAAATATGCAAACTCCAAACACCTAGAAAAATATTCACACATATTATACATTAACTAAGTAGAAACCAATCGAGTTTTAGCACATCAAAATCGAAAATTTTCAATGGTTTATGATAGGTTTTCAAAGCTTTCACAATACAACAATGGAGAAAATTCAACACAACCATCAACATGATTTTACACCTTATAATCCATATGAAAATCAAGCATAAAAATTAGATTATAAAAGTAATCCTTCTCAAAAACTCAGATTAACATGTACCAATAGCAAATCCAAATATTATCACAAACCTCAACATATTCTTAGAGAGATTAAGGGTCCCTCTTTTACTCTTTCATGCAAAACACCCACATAGAAGAACTTTCTCCCCCTTACCTCATATTCCTAGCATAAAAAATCCTAATTTGATTAACGTTGGTGGTTTGTGTTCTCCCCTCTTCAAGCCTTAGCCTCGCTCTTGCCTCTTCTCCTTAAAGTTCTAATTTCACGTACCGACCGTTCTAGGTTAATTATAACCTTAAATAATTAGGTTTAATCTTTTTATTCCATCTTAATAATAATTCTTTTTTTCTTCCCTCCACTATTCTCTTCAAAATCTTATTCCCCTTAATATCCCTTTTTCTCACTTTAACTCAAACTTTACAATTTTCACTATTTTCTTATTTATTTAATTAATTAAAAATAACCACATTAAATCTAATTCTTTCTAATTATTCTACCAAATTACCATTACTCTTACTACACCCCAACATATATCAAATACACATATAAAATCAAAATTTATTTAATTAAAAGTATACCACCTACTAATTAATCAAATAAAAACACAAAAACTGATTAAATAAATTAATCAAATTTCTGGATGTTACAACTCTCCCCTCATTTATAGAATTTTCTTCCTTAAAAAGTACCAGAATGAAAAAACTTTGTATAAGACTCCCTCATCTGATTCTCCAGCTCCCACGTCAAGCTTCCACCCCTAGCAAGTCCTCCCCACACCACCTTCACCAACGCAATCTCCTTGCCTCTCAAGTGTTTCACCTCTCGAGTATTTTTTGAACCGCGCTAGTGTTTAATGAAAAATATCATAACTTTTGTTCCGTAACTCCGTTTGAGACGCGATTCTATCTCATGGTGATGCCTTAAGAGGTTAAAAGTTCACTTAATGACCTGAATATATTTTTTTACTTAAGGTGTAATGTCGATGGATGTGTTTCTAGCTGCCGAGTTGGGTTTTATGTGTTGTCGTGCGATTTATGTTAACTAATGTTGGGCATGTTTTGGGTGACTTAAATTAGTTAATTTTATGATTACATTGTGTTGTTGAGTGTTAATAATTGATTTTAAAAAATATTTAATTGCTATAATTAAATTGATGATGCCATTTTGTGTGGTTATGTGATTAACGAAAGATGATGTTTTGTATGTGTCGCTACCGCGAAAAATGGAATCAGAGTCGCCACTAATATATTCATCCCATCGCGGGAAAGGAATATCAGAAAACCTAACTCAGAACAAGAACAAGGTCTTTCGACCAGAGAACAGGGCACGGGAGTCGGTTACGCAAGGGGAAGGTGTTAGCACCCCTCACGCCCATCGTACTCGATGGTATCCACCTATGTTTGATTCTATCTAAAGGGTATATCTATGTCTAAAGCCTAAATGTGAATGAATGCAAAAGAAACACGGGGAAAAGAAGGAATTATTTACAAGTGTGTTCGCTTAGGCCCCGCGACCCAATGCCTACGTATCCTTTTCAGGAATCAGAACGACCGTAGTTCGGCTCCATAGTTTCCATTTGTTTTGTGTTTTTTAGTTGAACAGAGGTTAAGGTCACAATCCACGACGCTCGACCTTTGGAGACTTATACGCCTATTTTTGGAAAGGACTTAACTTGTTCTTAAGCAGAATGAACTTTGGTTTGTGTTTTTTATGTAACTACATGATGAACAAAACCCAATACAAGGTTTCGCACCACTTCGTCACTTTGTTTTAATTCGAGCCTTTATTAAGTGTTTTAACTGTTTTTGGTTGGGTATTTTTTAAGGGAATTTACTTTGCGATTCGAATCACATAAAAATGTATAATGATCGAGAAGCAGATTAGGGAATGAATCCCACTCACTTCTATCCCATTATATAATGTTCAAGAAACAGATTAGGGAATGAATCCCACTCATTTCTATTCCATCAATTAATGTTTGAGAAACAGATTAGGGAATGAATCCCACTCATTTCTCTCCCATTAAGTAGTGACCGAGAAACAGATTAGGGAATGAATCCCACTCATTTCTATGCCGCTAAGTGATTGAGAAACAGATTAGGGAATGAATCCCACTCATTTCTATGCCGCTAAGTGATTGAGAAACAGATTAGGGAATGAATCCCACTCATTTCTCTATCACTTTCTTAATGTGATTCGGATCTTTATTTATTAGTGTTTTAATGTTGAAAAAGAAAAGAATGAACAAAGGGGAACTAACCTATCTTCTAATCTAAGTTATTCTAATCTACAAATGACCCTAAGGTTAAGGATAACTATCCTAACCTATCTCAATTCCTCTTAACAAAGAAGGAAGAGTCTAAGGGAACATGGCAAAAGAATGGAGTTACAACTCCAACAAGATGAGAAGAGAGCCCTAGGGCAGTAGCAAACCAAGAAAAAATGAGTGTCCTAAATCAAACACAAAAGCCATATGGCACTACACGAAAATATTCACAAAGAGTTACCAAAGTATCGCATAAATCGTCACTTAACAATTAGCGAACAAACATCCATTGATCGAAACAAAAAGCAAATGAAAAACATGAAAAAAGCTTAAAGTCAGTAGCAATTAGTTCATTTATAGGTCTAAGATCTTATACCAATCCATGTTAGTAAATTAACTTGAAGCAAACAAAGTTCTAACAAAACTACACAAAACTAGGTCAAAACTAGTTAATAGAATTCAAATTAGGAGTGAAGTTAGAAAGATGTGATCAAATGATGGGAATCAGTAGTTAATAACCTCTAAGAGGTGTCTAAACAACCATAAAATCATGTCAAGTAGTCTCATACAAAATTATAGGTCATTTGGACAAGTTATGATACAATCGCTAACTAAAAGCAAGTCATTTACATGTAAGAAAGGAAATTTGAGCAAAATAAGAAGACACGATTTAAAAATCTAATTCCAGGTCCTAAAACCTCTTAAACAAACCTAGGAATGTCCTCAAAAAGTATTAAAAGCATTGTACAATTGCATCATCATTTACGGGCAAAAACAAACAACAAACGTACATAAATGCACAATAATCGAACGCTAAAGGAACTACTCTAAAAACCCTACTAAAATTTAGAATCAGAACTTCCTCTTTGATACATGACATCCTATATATCTCTATTGAATGTACACAAAAAGGAATGGAAAAAATCAGTTTGCAAGTTATTCAATCAAGCCTAAATGCACAAGGTATCTAAACCGAAACAAAATCGACTACACTTTAGAAAACAGTCCATTAAAAATACCAAGATAAGTCCTAAAATTCTTAGAAAAATATTACAATTATTTACACACATTAAGCTATCTAAAATATATTTTTATGGATTTTTTATTTTAACCAAAATTGGATTATGAATAAAAAATTAGAAGAGAACCAAGTTTCAAAACAACTCTCAAAATCTGTCAACCAGGGGGTGTGTTAGTGAAGCAATTTGAACTAAAAAAAGTATTTGTTAGCGTTTGGGCCTGATCAGAGGAGGTGCAGAAAGAAAAGCTGAGGCCCAGACTGTTTTGTTATCCCACTTTTATTTCATGCAACATTTATTTCGTTTATTCTATAGTTTTTAGAAAATGTATCGTGACACATATAACATTCACATGAAATCAATTGGTCACCACATTTTAAGTCATATAGGACAAAGAACACCCACAAACCAATCACATGCCTACACCTCATCATCTCAATAATGCAAAAGAAAACAAAAGCCAGAAAATGGGGAAGGGAATCAGTCCCGTCGCGCCACGCGTCCAGATCGGAGAAAGAAAGAAAAAGAAACAGACGCCGGAATCACTATTCCGGTCGTCTTCTCCGTTTGCTCCCACGGCGGAGCTCGGTCAAATTTTCCAGAAAAATAAAAAGGCACCACCTTCCTTCTCTATTTCTCGTGTAGATCAAGGATCTACCATTAGTTTCTTCCAATTCTCTCTCTATCATTCAAACCGAACCAAATTATGTAAACCCTAACATTCAAGATCTACTCTAAAACACACAAAATAGGTACCAAAGCAATCCTCATGCTGCAAGAAACTCAAACACGCAATCCATACACTCATAAGAGGTCTATACCACGCAAACAGAATACATGCTCAATGAATATGCAACAACTTCAATGCAGACATGGTGGTCTAAATCCTAACCTAATCCCTGATGACGGGTTCCAGGCCTATATGCTTCTAAAGCAATGGAGAGAGTCACTTACTTGGAGAGATATTGATCAATATTTGAGGAGATTGCTTTCTTTATTCTTTGAAGGAGATGATGATGATTATGGAGCATTCAAGTTTGATGAAAACCTTGGATCTTGGCAACTCTACTAGTGCTGAAGATGGTGATGATTCATGGAGCAGGACCTTGTGGCTTCGGTTATGGGGTGAGGATGGTTCAAGAAGAATTTGTTGAAGGAGGTTGTTACGGTGAGAGAGGGATGAAGTGAGAGAGAGTCGTAGAGAGAGTAATGAGAGAGAGAAAGATCAGAGGGAAAGAGAATTTGAAATTGAGAGAAAAATCATGGTGAAGCGTGTGCCTTGGTGTAGTGTGAACTTCGGGTTTTATAGTGAGGGCATGGAGTGTATGGTAGGTGGTTCATTGTTGTATCATGAGGATGAGGTGTAGCAGATTTTTATGAGTTATTTATTCCCTTCCTTTTGCCAGCTTAAAGAGCAAGTTGTTGTTTTTTATAGTAAGTTCTTACGTGCTTTTCGTTTCAGCTTTTGTGCATGGCTACAAATGGAAATAGGTGTGCCCACCCCTGACATACAAACACTATCCTTTTGCCACAGGATTATGGTGATAATCTCTCCCTTGACCATTGCTCACGTGAACCTTATATATGTCAGGCCAAGGTACCAACTTCCAACATGTATAACTCATGCCATAGCTCATCATTTGCTTCAGATTTGGGATCATTGTAAAGAGTGTATGGAGGACAAGAGTTTTTATGTTTGTAGGTCTCTGGAATAAAGCTTTGAAGTATGAGCAATGTGATCATAAATATGCTGTATCCTCATTGCATGGGCCCTCATGAGTGTAACTTGGAACATGCCTTTGCCTTAGTCAAAACGAGGCTCGGTGAAGTCACGACTTTAGAGCTCTATAAATAATTCAAAATTCATCCCAATTGCTTAATTCTTGAATCAATGGATAGCCAACATGGAGATGAAGAGATCCATACTAAATTTGTACTTTGTGAGCCTTTATATTTCTCTAAAACCAATCTCAAAGTAAGCACGCCACGTGCTTGATCATTTGCATGCATTGGCGAAAAAGCTGCCTGGAAACTTGCCTTGATTTAGTGAAATCTTCTGATTTTGAGCCTCTTTATCTCTCGTTCCTTGCCCCATATGAAAAAATTCCCAACTACAATGTTGTAGAGGGCCATGAAAGGAACAATGTTGCTCTTGAACTTGTCTTGAAATAAGACCTAGATCCTTGTGTAAATATGCTCTGAAGTCAGCTGCCCAGCTAAATTTGAGAATTCCAAAACTCCCCAAATTTTTCTAAGTATAGAACTTGCCCTTTTTAGAAATCTTAAATTTCAACTAACTTTCCACAAATGGAATTTTTGATGATTTACTTGATTTTATTTATTTCTTTGACTTTTCCTTGACCGATTACCCACAAAAAGTCAATGTTTGACTGTTTGACTTTGACCAAAAAGTCAACATTTTCTGATTTTTCTAACTTCGGATGAATTTCCTGATTAATCCATTTCGGAACCAATTCTCAATCAACTTCCAACCAGATGAACTCCAGTGAATGATATTTCTTCAAGACAGCCATATTTCACGTCCACAGACACCTCCTGATTAAATCCTGACCAGGACGTCAACAGGGTTGAATTTGGTCAAAACCTTAATCTGAAAGCCCTGATGAATATGAGATTTGTATCTTTTAACTTGAGCTTTGATTTGGAGAGAATAAAACCCTGATTTTAGGAGTATGCTGATGGAAATGATCCTCTATAATCAGACTTCAGATCCTTTCTTCTGAACCAAGGGGTTTTCTCAACCTCGACCTCTTTTTGTCAATTTTCTTGGGCAATAACTGTGATATGGATGAATGTGTTAGATGAATGACCTACATGCGGTATGTACATGAATGTGATATGAAAGCCGATTGGATATAAATAAATGGGCAAATTTTGGGGTGCAACAGCTGCCCCTATTCAATCTTCTTAGACCTGAATGTACAAATGATACAAGTTCTGGACATGAGAGGTGTAAGTGGATTGAATACCCGAAAGTACCATCAAAATTTGCATTCTGCGGTAAATCAAAGAGTGCTAAATGTTATCAAAGGATACCAGCTGAAGGTGGACCTTAAACAGGTTGCTAACCTCAGTTAGACTTCAAAAAGAGACACAGCCGAAGGGTGACTCGATAAAGGATGAAACCAGCCGAAGGGGATTCCGATCCTATTTTGCTAACCTCAGTTAGACTTCAAAAAAGAGACACAACCGAAGGGTGACTCGATAAAGGATGAAACCAGCCGAAGGGGAATCCGATCCTATTTTGCTAACCTCGGTTAGACTTGAACAAGGAGACGTAGCCGAAGGACGACTCCAAAAGGAAGAAAACAACCGAAGGGGAATCTTACCAAATTGCTAACCTCAGTTAGACTTCAAAGAGAGACACAGCCGAAGGGTGACTCGAGATCTAAAAGGGTATGCCAATAATCATTGGACTTGGCGAAACACAAGAACTACAAGGTTCCTTCAGGCCGAAAAGCGGGATGTAATTATACAAGAGTGACAATCAATCGAATTGCCATACACAAAGTATGAGTTATCTAAACGATTGAACTCAGCAAACGGGAAATCACCAAAGAGATAATGATCTTTGTGCAGAATGACTTTGTATCCAATCCACACTGGAGAGAGAAAATGAGACTTCTTTTGGGGATATATTACCTTGTGCCTTTGGAGCACATGCCCGTTTGGCTTATGCATTGGTGCATGCTTGATTTTTCTCATAGCGTAATGCTCCATATTCATGGAAATGCTACCCATTTTGTAAATGCAATATGAATGCAATGATTACTATATGCAAGAGATAATGGATGGACATCGGAGGGAGCCTTCTGTCTTAAGCACTCTGTGGGGGCTTCCTCTTGGCGCCCTGACTTTGCGAGGCCACACCAGATGGTTTCTTGACCGACCCTTAATGTGTCGCTTCTGCAGGGAAAAACTTGCACCAGATGATTTGTGGGGAAGGAGACACGATGACACTTTTGAGAGACATTATCGTGATCATGTTTGGAAACTTTGAAGATTGCACCTCCCTTTTTGAACTTCCACATTTTTGTCGAAGCATGAGGGAATCTAATCAACACTGCGGAGCATTTGAACCTTGGATGAGAGCTCTTCAGAGGAATGAACTCAGGTTTTTTTTGAAGGAAATGAGACCTTTGGGTTCTTGAAGCGTAGGTGCTGGCATCTGACTGTGCTGAATGATCGGTGCTTCCTGCAAAACAAATCAAGCAAATATGCCCCAGGTATGATGGTTCTACCTCGTCCATCATCTCAAGTACTCAAAATCTTTAAGCAATTCTATTTGTTTTAGCTCATGTTCTTTTTGTAGGACTTCGATGTTAGAAATGCAATGCTTACCAAAATAATTGGACGTTTTTGTAAACAAAACAATAAAAATAATACAATGTAGGAAATTTTTTTAGTGAAAAAACTTTTTATTAATAAAAAGAAATGCCTAACATAGGCGAGTACATCAGGAAGTGGCCCCTTAAGGAGGTGGCCACCAAAAAGGAAAACAAACAGCATTTACAAACATGGCAACGTAAGAAAAGATTCCATTGGGTTCCAATCTTGCTATGCCTTGCAGATCTTCGATATTCCTTCTGCTTTGCTTTCCGAAATGGATGAATGGATTGATCCTTTGCCCTTGTGAGCCCTCCAATTGTGGTGACTAGCTATACTCGAGGATCTAATGCGCGATGCAGTCATTCGCTTTTTGTCCCTCTTTTGCCTGGACCGCCCTTTCGGGTTTTCAATCCACCAGGACCCCTTTTTTTGCCTAAGTCGCCCTTTCGGGTTTTCAACTTAGCGGGTGTACTTTATTTATTTTTAATTCTTTTGCCTGATCTCTTCCTTTTCTTTTATTTTTATATTTGATCAGGTTTATGCGAAGTATTTTTTAACTGCGTCGGCATTCACGGGAAGTGGGAAGTCTTCGCCATCCATAGTTGAGAGGATCATGGCGCCACCTGAGAAGACTTTCTTTACGACATAAGGCCCTTCGTAATTCGGAGTCCACTTTCCCCTAGGATCGTTGTGAATAGGCAGGATCTTCTTGAGCACAAGGTCACCAACTTGAAAGTGTCGAGGTCGAATCTTCTTGTCGAAGGCTCGTTTTATCTTCTTTTGATAGGCTTGCCCGTGGCATATGGCTGCTAGTCTCTTTTCATCAATGAGGTTCAGTTGATCAAATCTGGTCTGGACCCAATCAGCTTCGCTGAGCTTCACATCTGTTAATACCCTTAATGAAGGAATCTCAACCTCAACCGGAAGAATCGCTTCCATGCCATATACTAACGAGAAAGGAGTTGCCCCTGTGGAAGTACGCACCGAGGTACGATAACCATGTAAAGCAAAGGGCAACATCTCATGCCAGTCCTTATAAGTGACCACCATCTTTTGCACAATCTTCTTGATGTTTTTATTGGCCGCTTCAACTGCGCCATTCATCTTTGGCCGATACGGGGAGGAGTTATGATGCGTAATCTTGAAATTCTCGCATAATTCCTTCATCATCTTATTATTGAGGTTGGATCCATTATCAGTGATAATTCTCTCAGGAACCCCATAACGACAAATTATATGGTGCTTGATGAAGCGAGTCACTACTTGCTTGGAGACATTTGCATAAGACGCAGCTTCAACCCACTTTGTGAAGTAGTCAATAGCAACGAGGATGAAGCGATGTCCGTTAGAGGCGGTGGGCTTAATTTCCCCAATCATATCGATGCCCCACATAGCAAACGGCCAAGGAGATGTCAACACATTCAGAGGAACCGGAGGTACATGAACCCTATCTGCATACACTTGACATTTGTAACATACCACCACATGGTTGAAACAATCGTGTTCCAGGGTCGACCAATAATAACCTGCTCTCAATATTTTTCTAGCCATGGTGTGCCCACTTGCATGTGTACCAAAGGATCCTTCATGCACCTCTTGCATGATCTTTGCTGCTTCGTGCCTATCCACGCATCTGAGCAACACAGAATCAAAGTTCCTCTTGTATAACACACCTCCAGCAATGAAGAACTTGGCAGACAGTCTCTTCAAAGTTTTCCTATCTGTAAGGGAAGCACCCTCAGGATACTCTTGGGTTTCCAGAAATTTCTTAATGTCATAAAACCATGGTTTCTCATCAGGCACATTATCAATGACGCCACAGAATGCAGGTTCATCCAACCTTTTGATCACAATTGACGGCGCTTCATTGTCCCATTTGACTTTGAACATGGATGCTAAAGTGGCCAAAGCATCAGCCAAATGATTTTCTTCTCGAGGGATGTGATCGAAGGTGATCTCATCAAAGTATTGAGCCAGTTTCACCACATGTTCTCTATAGGGAATCAAGTTGGGGTGGCGTGTTTCCCAATCTCCGTTGATCTGACTAATCACCAAAGCAGAATCTCCATAAACTGCGAGATTTTTAATCCTCAAATCAATGGCCGCCTCAATACCATATATGCAAGCCTCGTATTCAGCCACATTATTAGTACAATCAAAACAAATCCTGGCCGTAAATGGAATATGAAAACCTGTTGGAGAAGTAAGCACAACCCCAATACCATTACCCAATGCATTAGAGGCACCATCGAACACGAGCGTCCATCGCGCCCCTGGTTCAGGTCCTTCCTCTTGATCTTGACTTTTGGAAGTCTCTGCCACGCACATTATATCTTCATCAGGAAACTCAAAGTACATAGACTGGTAATCGTCCACAGGTTGATGCGCAAGATAATCAGCAATTACACTACTTTTAATGGCCTTCTGAGTAGTGTATTGTATGTCATATTCTGTCAAGATCATTTGCCAACGGGCAATCCTCCCTGTCAATGCCGGTTTCTCAAATATATATTTGATTGGGTCCATCTTTGAAATCAATAAAGTGGTGTGAGTCAACATATACTGTCTCAGTCGGCGAGCAGCCCATGCCAAAGCACAGCAAGTTTTCTCGAGTAGTGAGTATCTTGATTCACAATCGGTAAACTTTTTGCTAAGGTAATAAATTGCGTGCTCTTTTCGACCGGACTCGTCATGCTGACCCAGCACACACCCCATTGAATTCTCGAGGACCGTCAGGTACATAATCAACGGTCTACCTTCCACTGGAGGCATGAGGATTGGAGGCTCTTGCAAATACTCTTTAACCTTATCAAATGCCTTTTGACAATTGTCATCCCACTTTATTGCCTGATTCTTTCTCAATAACTTGAAGATAGGTTCACACGTGGCGGCAAGGTGTGAGATGAACCTTGCAATATAATTCAACCTTCCCAGGAACCCACGAACCTGCTTCTCAGTCCTCGGCTCAGGCATCTCTTGTATAGCTTTTACCTTGGCGGGATCGACCTCGATACCCCTTTCACTTACAACGAAACCAAGCAACTTTCCCGATCTCACTCCGAAGGTACATTTATTGGGATTCAACCTTAACCTGAACTTTCTTAACCTTTCGAACAATTTCTTCAGGTGAACAAGGTGCTCCTCTTCTGTATGGGACTTTGCGATCATGTCATCCACATAGACCTCAATCTCTTTATGAATCATGTCGTGAAACAAAGTCACCATAGCTCTTTGATAGGTTGCCCCAGCATTCTTCAACCCGAATGGCATGAACTTGTAACAAAAGGTGCCCCAAGGTGTAATGAATGTTGTCTTTTCCATGTCCTCGGGTGCCATCTTTATTTGATTGTAACCAGAAAAACCGTCCATGAAGGAGAAAACCGAGAACTGAGCAGTATTATCTACCAATACATCAATGTGAGGAAGCGGGAAATCATCCTTCGGGCTCGCCCTATTCAGATCTCGATAGTCGACACACATTCGTACCTTCCCATCTTTCTTAGGTACAGGTACAATGTTGGCGACCCATGGTGGATAGACTGTTACAGCAAGAAAACCTGCATCAAACTGCTTCTGAACCTCTTCTTGGATTTTCTTGGACATATCAGGACGTGTTCTCCTGAGTTTCTGTTTGACGGGCGGAGAATTTTCTTTAAGGGGTAGCCTGTGCACAACAATATCAATATCTAATCCAGGCATATCTTCGTAAGACCATGCGAAGATATCAGAATACTCCTTCAACATTCCAATCAACTTTTCTTTCACATTCTCATTCAAAGAAGCCCCTATTTTAACCTCCCTTCTCATCTCTTCGGTGCCAAGATTCACCGTCTCAATAGGCTCTTGATGTGGCTCGATCACTTTCTCTTCTTGTTTCAACAATCTGGCCAACTCATCAGGCAATTCACAATCTTCTTCATCCCCTTCTTCAGCGGTGTAGATAGGATTGTCAAAGTCATAACGAGGCATAGCAAGATCGTTACCAACAGAATCTGGAGGAGAAGTGGATCTGCATGAATTATGATTTATGCTTTATTTTAGAGTGGAGGGAAGATGATGAATAAGAAACGTTGCCATTTTTATTTTTTTTATTAATTATAAATGTAAAAGTAAAAAAATGAAAGACAGGGAACAAAATATTTGAATGCAAAAACGTCCTTTTATTAATGATTTTAACATTGAAAAACAACAAATGAGGCCCTACATATGTTCACTGTGTCTTGGGCAGAACACAGGAATTATTGCATGATAAACAAAAACAAACAGTATTACTTTTGATCAAGAGCAATTGAGATGATGTCTTCAGATGACCAGTTGAGAAGCTTCTGTCCCGGGACACACGGCTTGATCCATTCTTCAATGTCATAATCACTATCCATATCATCATCAGCAGCGCAAATATGATCCTTGACGATGCCAGCACTAGAGAACTTGATCGGAACGAAGGTTCCGGGCTTCTTGGAGGCCTCATTAGATGAACTCTGACCCAACTGATATCCAATCCCACATTTATCCTTCTTGATTGGTAGATCCAAGACTCGGCCCCATCCTTCGGGATGACCAGATTCAACCACAGCTTTAGCTTCCTTTAGTGAAGACATGGGAGCCTCCAACTTCTTATTGTCAACATAAGGGATCTTGATAGTCTGGACAGCCTCAAAGGCTTGGCAAGGCGTCTCGTGGACCTCTCCTTCCACATCAATATACCTGAAGGACGCAAGATGGCTTACCACGTGTTCTTCCTCCCCACATATTGTGACTATCTTTCCTTGAGTCGCGAATTTGAGTTTCTGATGCAATGTGGAAGTCACGGCCCCAGCAGCATGGATCCATGGACGTCCCAGGAGACAACTGTAAGACGGGTGGATATCCATCACAAAGAAGGTAATAGTGAAAAGCTGAGGGCCTATCATTATTGGCAAGTCAACCTCCCCAAATACTGATCTCTTTGACCCATCAAAGGCTCTCAATGTCAATTCACTCGGTCTTATCTCGACACCAGAATAATCCAGCCTCATCAAAGACGACTTCGGTAATACATTCAGAGAAGATCCATTATCCACGAGAACACGAGATAACATAGTCCCTTTACATTCCACTGATATATGCAAAGCTCTATTGTGGTTTCTACCTTCGGAGGGCAAGTCTGCATCAGTGAATCCCAATCCATTACCAGCATTGATGTTTGACACCACCCCTTCAAGTTGATTCACTGAGATCTCTGGAGGGACGAAAGCAGTGCTTAAAAGTCTCAACAAAGCGTTTCGATGTGTCTCCGAACACAAGAGCAACTGCAAGATCGAAATCTTTGATTGAGTTTGACTCAGTTGATCAACCACTTTATACTCACTTTTCTTGATAATCTTTAGGAACTCTTCCATCTCTTTGGCCACAGTATCTTCAGAGTTAGAGCTTTGCCCCGGATCCACCGTATCTTCTACCACTCTTTTCCCTTTTGCTTTAGCTAAAGCTTCTGCATTGTCATCGCGAGTATTCTGGGGAGGATTGAAAATACGGCCACTTCTCGTCATTCTTCCAATGCCCACAACATAGTCAACATCTTCTTTCTCAACCGGAGCTTTAACCTCATACTTGGCCCCTTGGTAAAAAACTTCTCCCCCATAGTTCCAAGGGATTGCTTTTTCACTGTTATATGGGACAGGACCAGGGAGTGTGATAACCAAAGGAGGTGCTATGGCAGGAATTGGAATCTTGGCAGGAGTATACGGGATGGATGCCACATTAACTTCGTTTTCAACCATTTCAGGACGTCGCACATGTTCAAACTGTAGATACCCACTATCTATCAACTGTTGAATACCCCTTTTCACCTTATCGCAAACTGAGGAAATGGCCATACAATCAATACAACATTCTCCACAACCAGAGTATAAACCCATCTTCAATAATTCCTTCTTCAATAAGGGCAACAGAGAGCCCAATGCGATCACATCCTTGACTAGGCGAGTATCTTCAACAACCTCAATAGCATTTGCCGCGTGAGCTCCATGGGGAGGCATAGGATTCTGAACAACATTAGGTCCTTGAGTAGGAGTAAACTCGATGGCTTTAGAGTCGAGAAGATCCTGGACTTTATGCTTCAATGCCTTGCAGTTTTCAATATTATGTCCAGGTGACCCAGAGTGGAACTCACATCTTGCATTGGCATCCCAACCAGGAGGCAACTTAGCAGGAGTGGCCAAGGTCCTCAATTGGACCAAATTCAAATCGAGGAGGTATGGCAACACTTGTGCATATGTCATCGGGATCGGATCGAAAGCCCTTTCTGGAAATTTCGGCCTTTGTTGATACTGACGCGACGGATACCCTTGTTGTTGACGTTGGAAGGGAGCATTCGGGATAGTCACAGCGGCTACTTGTTGATGAGCCTGATTTCTGCCACCACCATAGTAAGCAGCACTAGTCTCACCTTCCCTTTTCTTGGCAAACCCATTGTATGGCTTCTTTCCACCAGCCCAAGAGGAGGAACTAGCAGCACTTGGATTCTGTATTCTGCCAGCCTTAATCCCACTTTCAATTCGTTCACCAATCATGACCAACTCGGCGAAACTCGAGGATGCAGAGCAAGCGGAGTAGTATTGGCCCTCCAGAGTGTTGGTGAACATGTCCATCATCTCTCTTTCCAGCATAGGTGGTTAGACTCTAGCCGCCAACTCGCGCCATTTCTGTGCATATTCTTTGAAGGACTCATTAGCTTTCTGGGCAAGATTCTGTAACTGAGTACGGTTCGGTGCCATATCAACATTATACTGATACTGTTTTATGAAAGCATCGACTAGGTCCCTCCAACTTCGGATATTAGCTCTCTCCAATCTCATATACCATTCCAAGGATGCCCCAGTCAGGCTATCTTGGAAGAAGTGCATCAACAGTCCTTCGTCCTCAGAGTATACATGCATTTTGCGAAAGTAAGCTCGGACATGTGTCTTAGGACAGGTATTCCCCTTGTATTTCTCAAAATCAGGTACTTTGAACTTTGGTGGCACACGGACGCCAGGAACTAAACCCAAGTCATTGATATCCATACCCAGTCCTTGGCCTTCCATTGCCCTCATCCTTTCTTCCAGACCTCTAAACATTCTTCCAGCATCATGTGGAAATCCCCATTCACTTTCAGGAAACAAGTCCTCATGTCGGTCCTCTTCCAACACGGGGATAGCAGCAGCCCTTCTGATTTGTTGTGTGGGTTGTCCTTCAGGAGTAGGCTGGGGAGGCCCACGAGGATTACCTTGATTAGCAGGAGGAATTACACCAGGTCCTCCGATCACAGGCTCACCACTGACACGAATATCAGCAGGATTTCTTTGCGGGGGGTCCGCAACAACCTGAGCAACTGTGTCCATCCTGATTCTGAGCTCTTCTTGGCGATCAGCCATGTTTTGCATGACTTCCATGAACTGAGCCATCTGAGCAGTGACCTGAGTTCTCATCTGGATAAGATCGTCCCTTAACTGATCCATTTGCAGTGAATGATTAGCCCTTGTGTAGTAGTGTTTACGGTGATTTCCGGTAAACAACCGCTAGTCTTCCAAACTATAATAAATATGATTTGGTTACTCGCAGGATCGACTAGATTGATCCTAAGACACATAGCCAAGAAGATTGTCATCAACGTTCATTCGAACCATATTCATTATTTGTCTTCTTCAATAAGCGTCGTTCGATTAAAGAACAAATAGTCTTGATAATCACTTTGTTACATATAAATGTGACTTCAACGAAAAGATAAGTAACATAACATAAAAAATTAAAAGGACTATTGAAACGTAAAGAATCTTAAACTGCAGAAATGTAAAAGACTTTGAAAGTAAATAACATGAAAGTAATTCGAAAGTAAATGACGTTAAAGTAAAGATACAGAAATGTAAATGGCAAGAAGTAAACGAAATGCAGTAATTCTGGAAAATATTTAAAAACAAAAGATAATACACATGTATTAAAATGGTGGTGTCATACGTACATTTTCTCAGCGAACTCTTTCTCTTAACGCTTGATACTTGAGTAAATATGTGAGTGATTTGTACAAAATGAACACACGGAATCCTAACATTAAGACTCCTATTTATACTAGTTTCGACCTTAACGGTCCTATACTAATCTGCTGCCACGTTTCTCATAAGGACTTCTAGCGATGCCATCTGTTACTTGGACAGTTACGAAACCGTCTTCGAATTTCAAATCTTCCCGCCTGAGTCTGTCTTCGACGCGTGGCAGTGTATTAAACAAACACTACGAAAAAACACGCTAAGTAGTAATACTTGAATATATTTACAAATTTGTCTAAGTCCCCGAAGACACATACTTTTCACTAGCTTTCAGTATTCATTATCTTCATAGTGAACTTAGAAATCTTTACTCTCGAAGCATGACCATCAGTAGCCATTCTTTTATTTTTAAGGGATGGCCATCAGTAACCATCTTTCCTTCGATTTTCTACTTCTTCGAAGGATAAATAATATAAAACGAAATCTTCAGCTAACAAATTGCCCCCAATAAATGCCTGTTTCGAGAGTCAACAGAAATAGGCGTTTCTTGTCATTATAAGATTTCGTTCTTTATTGATCTTTGAGAGTTCCAAGACTGCTGACTAACGTCATAATCATTGATGACCCTGTTTCCGAAACGTCTTGTCATTTTCAAAGATGTCTTCTCATAACTTACATTCCCACGTTTTAACCTTACTTCTTGATCATTACTCCTACATACTAGGAGTGAAGCTAACTTTATTCGACCGCCGTTGGATTAAATCACCAGCCGCCACGTGTTCTTTGGATTTTACCCAAAAGATTTAAAAAGGGTTTCCGTTAAACCTTTAAATACTTGGTCTTGCACTTCTACACAACCTTTCATTCCTATTTCTTCATTTTCTTCAAAAAATCAAACATCTTCAATTTCTTCAAAATCTCGTTCTCTTAATCAGAAATTTCTCTATGGCTTCATCTTCAAATGTTCTTCAACCTGCTCTGAAGCTCCAATCAACAACACGGTCTGGAGAACAAGAGTACATTCAAAACCCTAACACCGAAGAAATACGCGCTATTTACGCTTCCCAGGTAATCATTCCCTTTGAACTTTCTGGAAAATCTCTCGCTTTTATGGGTCCATTACCAGGTGAAAATATCCCATCTCTGAATAAATTCTTCCCTGCCTATTACAAGACTAGACCATTAGTTAGCAAAATTAAGATAGATGAAGATGGCTGTTCTCCCTCAGGAAAATCTGCTAACATGGAAGAAACTCCAACTGTAACTCCTTTAGCTTTAGCGAAAATTAGGGTAAACTATATGACCAACTCTGTAAAAGTGTTTAGGTCAATTCCCTTGGCCAAGGATCCTGATTTGTACTATGCCTGGTTAGAAAAAGTAGAGAAACAGAAAGAATCCTTCTGGAAATCGTTAGGAATATACGATTTGATTCAACTGTCAAAGACAGGCTTAGAATACAACCAACCCATGTTAGTAGCAGCGGTTCACTTTTGGGATGCTTCTCACAACACTTTCCATCTCCCCTGTGGAATGGTTACCCCTACTCTTTTTGATGTGGCTGCGATTACAGGACTTCGACCAACTGGCGAAACCTTCGATCCTAACGAAATGGATAATGATACTATTGGTTTTAATGACTCACAAGTCACTTATACTGCATTCATCCAGAAGCATCATATTACCACCGAAACGGCAGTATCCGATGAAGAACATATTGCTTTTCTAGCGCTATGGCTTTCACGATGTGCCTTCTGCTCAAGATCTATTCAAGTTGCAAAGAGATACCTTTGCATGGCTAATCAGTTGCATGCTGGAAAAAAGCTCAACCTCAGCCAACTGCTTTTAGGGTCTCTTTATGAAAACCTCAGCGAAGCTGCAACCCTCACCAAGAATTTCAAATCCGGTAGTTTACTTTATGCTGGCCCTTTCTGGCTATTACAACTGTGGCTTAATGCTACATTCGAAACTCATCTTCCCTTTCGAGGAAACGTCAATGAGGAGGATAGCAAAATCAAGAATCGAACTATAGAAGGGACCAGGTTAGCTTACCTAACTCCAAAAGAAGAAATTGGAAAGCTTCGTGAACACTTCTTGGCGTATTCAATGATGTTTGCCCGGCGTAACCAGTTCGATCCTTCTATGGCCCCCTTTGTACACAGAACAATAGGTCCTGAATGGTTTACTCGAAAATTTCCATCAACATCTCAGGATCAACAAACTGAGTCTATGGAAATTTGGGAAGCCTTTCTGACTCCAAGGTTATTTTCCCATCGTCTTCGACCATCAAAAGGTCAATGCATTCTCATGTGCTACCAACCAAATTTGGTCTCAAGACAGTTTGGGTTGGTTCAAATAAAACCCAAGTGTTTATATGAGAAAAGAAACCATATGTGTTTCCATACCTTGTACTTGACTGAAGAAGAATGTAAAACAAAAATCAACAAATATGTTGGCACCACGAAACTTCCTCCTGTCTCTTTCGAACCTGCTTTTTATTCTACACCAGACTTCCATCAATGGTGGACGGATTATTATAGCTCCCAAATCTTTGATGCTGATAGCCTTGCTCAAGAACTAACTGCAGCTTTTACTGATGTGCAGGAGAATTTTCAAAAAGGTACTTCAACTCATATTAAAGAAATCCAAGCTTTTCAAAAATTCTTTGAAACTATCTACAGGCCTGATGATCTTAGTCGGACCGTTCGTGAGGCTGTAGTCATTTTGCGCGAAAAGTTTTCCGCCAAACTGGATAAGTTGAAGTTGCCCTCGTATGTTCGACCAGAACTACGTTATGAAGTGGCTTTCAAACTTAATCCTCCAAAATTCCCTCCACTACCAAGTGCTGATTTTGGTGTGGCTCTAAGTCCTCCTTTCCCAGACTGGTTCGTGTGTGGGAATGCTCTCAAAATTCTTCGAGAGAGTACCAAAAAACGCGCTGAACGAGTGGTTCCGACTAAGCATACCTTGGATACTTTCAAAGGACATCTTCATATAGATCTTAAACATGTTCGTGTCCTGACCCCAATACCTGAAGGTTTGGATTAAGACAATCTTTTCGACTGACTTTCCTTTTCTTTGCTGATATACTGATTTCAGTTTCAACTACAGCTGTTGCACGAAGGAGGAAGATCAAGGAAGCTTCTGCCCAAAAAGATTCTGGGACATCTAAGAGCAACAAACCAAGTGAAAGTGATTCCATCGTTACTGACAAGAAGCCCATGGTACGTACTCATCTCATATTCTTGATTTTGTACAATCTGTGAGTAGTATCCTTCTTACTTATCGTCTATTTGCCAGAGCTCGAAACCCCCAACAGGTTCGAAGCGAAAAGCTTCCTCGACATCTGCCTCAGATGGCGAAGATAAATCTCCTCCCCAAACTAGACAAGGACACAAGAAGAGACAAAAAGCTGTTACCCCTTCAAGAAAAGGGAAAAGGACAAGCCCCTCTAAAACTGTTTCTCCTGGTGGTAAGGCGTCCTCTGAAGAGTCTCCTCTGAAAACTGCTAGTAATGCTTTCGTTGTGGAAAGTCATAATTCAAGTCCAGACAGTATCCCAACCAAGGTATTTGGGTTCCACCCCACATATTATCTTATGATCTTAACCAAATAATTAAACTGTCATTTACCTGGTTATTGCAGGAAGACGCTGGCACTGCCACTTCAGGTTTCAAGGACCATGGCTTTACCATTAATGTTGACAAACTTTACGGTAATTGTCAAACTTTAACTTTCGTAAACCCCTCAAAGGCTTATCTTTATGACTAACTTTGATCTATTTAACATAGGTACATCTCAAAATCAAACCCATGTTCTCTCGCCAGTCTTTGAAGATGTTAGGCCAATTGCTACCATATTGCCTAATGAACCAGTCGAAGAAAGTCACTCTACTGACGAATCCCCACCTACTCATCAAGACAAAATTTTGGAAGAAGATCACCCATTCTCAGGCAGTGACAATGTGAACCCCCAAACACATGACAGTGAAGATACTGCGTCGGAGCAAGATGCTATGGAAGAAATCTCTCAACCAGAAAAACAAGATCCTCAAGAGACTTCGACTCTTGATACGAAAACCATTCGTGAGACAACTTCGACGCTTGCCCCCGTGAGGCCTACTCCTTTGGAGCTGGAACAACTTAAGCAAACTGATCCTCTTAGTTTCTTAAAGGCCATCATGGATGTGAATACTTCTTCGCCTTCGGAACTTAATGTTTCTCCAGCTGCAACTGTAGAATCTAGTGACAAAGAAGATATTCCTAGCCTCCTCCGACAAATAAAAGAGAGATTCTTTGGGGTCAATCTTGTAGACGTCCTTAACCGGGAACCTATTAAGAGTCACAACTTAAATCAACTTCTAAAGAAGGTAGATTTGCTTCAAGTTTCCACAGAAGTTTCAGAGGTAATTGTTCTGTTAGGCTCTCTACTCGAGCAACTCCAGGCCAACATTCTTCGAAAGCAAAATGTCGAAAAAGAGCTATCTGAGACAAAGGCCTCTCATGACTCTTCATGGAACTTTGCTGTGGACGCAACGAAACAAGGTGAGGCCCTCAAGCTCAAACATTCAGAAAATCAGAAGGCCTTTGATGATTATGAGAAGAACATCAACTCCTGGAAACAAGAGATAAAGGCACTCGAGGACAAGATAAAAGAAGCTGAACATTGTCAGGCAGCCATACAAAAATCTAACCAACAAGATTTGCTCGAAGTGGTGCAGTCGGGAATTAGACATTTCGAGACTGCACAGAAATTAGTGCCAAAAATCGAAGGATTGAAGAAACAACGGGCACTAATCGAGCTTCGTATGTCTTCGTGGGAGACTCAATACTTGAAGATCAAAACGGATCTCCCTGAGGATTTTAACTAGATGTTTTCAATCCTGTTACTTATTGCATCTTTATTTTGTAATCGAAACTACTGTAGACTCATAATATTTGTATGCTTGACTCCCATCTATATCTATAACGTTTGCCAGCATTACTTTTAGCGAATCTAAACATTTCTGCCAAAATATATCTTTAGATTCTCTACAGTGCTTTTTATTTAATGCAACGTGTAGAATCCTGAACATCTTTCGCAGCATCCTTGCCTCTAGACTTGACGTTTCCCCTTCTCTAGCCATAATCATTATTAAACAGTGACGTCACTTTCTCCAAAACGTCGGTTTAAGACGTGCGTGCATCCGTTTCATGATTACTTTTCAACTTCCAAGGGCGGGAAACGACGGAAGCCATAACTTCTTTCTTTGGAAAACCAACCGCAGTCCAATCACTCATTAACAATTAAAAACCACCCTTCAGTATTCCCAGTCTATATAAAGGGTCAAATATTGTCTTCACTTCTTCATTCATGCATTTTCTCTCCAAACCAAACACAGAAAAAAGAAAAGACACAACTTCTTTCTCAGAACACCTCTCTTATCTTGCAATGGCTGAACCTCTCTTCTTTAACGACATCAAAGCCCTCATCAGAGGCGAGTTCAGACTCTCTGAGGATGAACTTGTTCGTCATTTCATCAACATCGAAACCCTCTTTGTCAACCAAGAACTGGACTTCTATTTTGAAGAAGTCTTGGAGGGTGCTATTTATCCCAACATGGTGGCAGAATTCTGGATGAATGCGTCTTTACGCATAGATCCTGAAGGTAGGACCACCATTGATTCTGAAATTCGACACGCTCGTCTCAGCATTACTCCCACCACTATTGCCAACCTAATAAGATGCAATAACTCTGGTGAAACTTTTGATGACAATAGTTTCAGCATGACTACTCATCTCATGTTGAGAACTCTTATGGACAATGATCGCTTCAGTGCCAAAGTCATCAGGATCTGGCACCAGATGCTCGTGGGGAACTTCCAACCTCGGCGGATCAATGAAAACAACATCATGGTTGAAGACTTGGAGTTCATCCTCTGTGGTCTTCGAGGGAGGAAAATTAACATTCCTTTAATGATCTTTAAAGGACTTGTTAAAGCTGTCTCTGCCGGTGTTGATCGTCGGGGGAGTGTGACTTGTCTTCCCTACGGGAGACTCCTCAGTTATATTTTCCTGAAGAAAGGTGTAGTGAGGCGGATGCGAGGCTCTGGAGCCACGGATATGTTCGAAGCTGAACCTTCGCCTGTGCTGTCCTTGGAAGGCTTGGACCAAAGGATCAACTAACTAGTTTTTTCCTTAGGGTTTTTTTTTATTTATATGCCCTCTTTTTCTCTTTTTTTTTTTTTTTTTGTAATCTTGGACCCTGTTCTTTGGATCCCTTGTAATGCATGTACTTCTATGCTTTTAAAATGAAAAACACTTTTAGCGTCTCCTTAGACTCTTTTCCTTCCATTTAAAACTTATTCTGTTCGCAAAGCCATTTTGATCAACGTAGCGTATATGTTTTGACACATGCCTGACCATTTTGGCTTTTCGTAGTACCCTGAGTATCTACGTTTTTGCAATCCTTACTTCGTACATACTTGGTTTATATCTCTTCAAATATTTCCCGTTTACTCTTAAGATCCTACGATCTTCTGCTAATTCTTCAATTTCGTAAGCATTGTTCGAGAATACTTTCAAGATTCGAAAGGGTCCTTCCCAATGTGGGGACCATTTACCAAGTGCCTGACTCTTTCGATCTATAGGTAAAATAACTTTCCAAACTAAGTCATTATTAACAAAAGTTTTACCTTTCACCTTTTTATTATATGCTTTGGATACTCTTTCCTTTTGCCTTTTTATCATTTCCAGTGCTCGAAGTCTGTCTTTGTCCAAATCTACTAACTCATTCATCATTAACTCCCAGTATACGTTGGGAAGAATGTCTGCTTGTCTTTGTATTCTTACTGATTGCAAACATATCTCAATTGGGAGTACTGCATCATGTCCAAACGTCAACTGGAAAGGAGTTGTATTTGTGGCTTCTTTTGGAGATGTCCGACAAGCCCAGAGCGCTTGATCTAAGGTCTTATGCCAATTCTTAGGTTTCTTTCCCACATGTTTCTTAATAAGGCCAATTATTACTTTATTTGCTGCTTCAACCTGTCCATTTGCTTGGGCGTAATAAGGTGTAGAAGTAAATAACTTGAAACCTATTTCTCTGGCAAAATCTTGCATTTTTCGTCCAGTAAAGACTGATCCCTGATCAGTTGTTATACTTTCTGGGATTCCAAACCTATATATAATGTGTTTCTGAATAAACTCAATCACAGCCTCTTGGTCCATATTTGCCAGTGGTATTGCTTCGACCTATTTTGTGAAATAGTCTATTCCTACCAAAATGTACCTTTGACCTTTAGATGACTTGGGGTGAATTTCTCCAATCAAATCTAATGCCCATCCCCTGAAAGGCCATGGTTTTACTATCGTACTTAATTCGTTTGCTGGAGCGTGTTGGATACCTGCATGTTCTTGGCACTCTTGGCACCCTTTCGCAAACTCTATGCAATCCTTTAACATCGAAGGCCAATACATCCCATAACGAAACAAGAGCCATTTCATTTTGTGCCCTGCTTGATGTGCACCACATGCCCCACTATGTACGTTCGACAGAGCTAAATATGCTTCTGCTTCACCCAAGCATTTCAACAATACCCCTTCAGGAGTTTTCTTGAATAATTCATTTCCCATCAAAAAATATGACAATGCTCTATACTTGATTCTCCTGTCTGTATCCGTCGAAGGGTTTTTTAGGTAGCTAATAATTGGACTCCTCCAATCTGTGTCTGCCAACGAGTCTATATTTAGTACTTCGAATTGTTCTTTGCTGGCATAACCCAATTGTGAGTTCTCTAGATCACTTGGCAAAAGTTTAGTAAA
The DNA here is from genome assembly GCF_029867415.1 of Vicia villosa. Classification (NCBI taxonomy): domain Eukaryota; kingdom Viridiplantae; phylum Streptophyta; class Magnoliopsida; order Fabales; family Fabaceae; genus Vicia; species Vicia villosa. The sequence continues at coordinate 64,572 of NW_026706615.1, forward strand.
CATTGCTCTTCCTCTTACTTCAATCAATTCCTCCAACTTTTCTTTTGATACTTTATATCCTGAAGGTAATTGTGCCAAGTCGTTTGCTTCCTGGTTATTCACCCTTGATACGTGTTTTAATTCCACATATTCGAATTTCTTGAGTAGCCTATTTGCGATGACAAAATACATGATCAAATTCTCTTTGATACACTTGTACTCCTTTGTCAATTGTTTGATGACCAATTCGGAGTCTCCTTTAATTTCGACTCTGGTTGCCCCCAATTCTAACAAAGCCTCAAGTCCAGCAATTAATGCTTCGTATTCAGCTTCATTGTTGGAGCATAATGGACCTTCGATTTTAAACTTGAGCTTTGTTGGAATTCCATCAGGAGAAATTATCAATATTCCAACCCCAGTACCTTCTCTATGCGTTGAACCATCGAAGTATAACTTCCAAGGTTTTAAGTCCACATAATGCTGATGATTCTCAACCACCGCATGGTCGACAATGAAGTCTGACACAATCTGACCTTTCATTGCCTTGAGAGGCTGAAATATTAATGAATATTCAGTAAGGGCCAAAGCCCATTTGCCAATTCGACTATGTAATATTGGCTTAGATAACATATGTTTAACAACATCACAATGAGATGAAACGTAAACATCAACTGGCTTTATATAATACTTAAGTTTGATACAGGAGAAATACAAACAAAGGCAGAGTTTTTCTATATCATCATTGAGTACTCTACTTAAGTAATAAATGGCTCTCTCGATGCCATTCTCATCCTCCTGGGCAAGCATGCTGCCTATTGTTTTATCTGATGCTGAAATGTATAGGCGCATGTGCTTCTTCCCATTTGGGGAAGACAGAATTGGTGGACAAGTCAAGTATTGCTTTATCTGATCGAAAGCTTCTTGATGTTCAGCACGCCATTCGAATTTTCCTTGCTTGAGCCGAAGTAGAGGTGAGAAAACTTGCGTGCGTCCACTCAAGTTAGAGATAAATCTCCTTAAGAAATTTATCTTGCCCAATAATGATTGTAGTTCTTTCTTCGTGGATGGGGACTTGGTTTCCCTAATGGCTTTCGTCTTGTTCTGGTTAATTTCTATCCCTTTTTTGTGGACTACGAACCCCAAGAAATCACCTGCCTGCACAAAGAAAGCACATTTAAGGGGGTTCATCTTCAAGCCATATTTCCTCATTCTTTCGAATGATTGGCTCAGATGATCGAGATGACTCATACCCGAGGTAGATTTTACCACAATGTCATCTATATACACTTGCATGAATGTTTCTATAAAGTCATGAAATATAGAATTCATTGCTCTTTGATAAGTTGCCCCAGCATTTTTTAAGCCAAAAGGCATCACAACCCATTCGTAAGTGCCTATTGCCCCTGGGCAACGAAATGCTGTCTTGGATACATCATCTTCTACTATAAAAATTTGATTGTATCCCGAATACCCATCCAACATGCTCAAATACTCAAAACCTGCGGCTGAGTCTACTAACATTTCTGCTATAGGCATGGGATACTCGTCTTTAGGAGTAGCTGCATTAAGGTCACGAAAGTCTATGCATACTCTTAATGAGCCATTCTTTTTAATTACAGGTACTATATTAGCAATCCACTCAACATACCTTGTAGTTTGGATAAACTTGCAACGTAAGAGTCTTTCGACCTCTGCTTTAATCTTCGAGTGAATCTCTGGCGCGAATCTTCTGGGAGTTTGCTTTATGGGCTTCTTCCCTTCTTTTATTGGTAATTTTAGTTCGACTAAATCCCTTCCTAGACCAGGCATCTCATCATAGTCCCAAGCAAAACAATCTCTATTTTCTTTCAGCATTTTGATGACCGTTGCTTTCAATTCTGGTTCTAGTTTCGCGCTGATATATGTTATCCTTTTTTGATCATTGTCTCCAAGATTTACTTCTTCAAGTGGATCTTGGGCCAACATCTTTATATTCGACGCCATTGGGTCTTTTTCGAACCCCAAAGGTTCCTCGTCGTATATTGCATCCAGCCTTTGGTTTGGTTCTTCTCTTATGATCTCTTCGTCTGGAGTCGTGTGTTCAGGGAGTTCGAAACTCGCACGTATCTCCAATTCTGTTATTCCTTCTTTGGTTAAAACTGCATCTATCTTTGTATCTGATAGTTCGGCTTCGAGAGCCGCCTTCCTTTTGTTCTCGGCCACATAGGCCGAAATCTTTTCGAAGAACGAAGACTCAGACATGATTAATGTCATCGTCCCAGCCTGTTGGCCGTACTGTCGGATAATTCTCCAATGGTGCTGTATCTGGTGGACCATCCATGATCTCTCTATCCCATTGGAATCCATTTGGGTGTAAAGTTAAATAGTATAATGCATTTTTATTTGGGGTATACATTTCTTCTGCAGCATGACAAGGGCCTATGTTTGCCAGGTTCCTGTCGAAGTTGGTTTTGTTCACCTGGTTGACCTCAGCCATGTAGTAACTCTGATCACCTTCGATATTCTCCACTATACCATATTCTCTCCAAATTGTCACCCTCTGATGCATTGTTGAGGGCACAGCTGCTACCCCATGAATCCATTCCCTACCAAGCAAAAGATTGTAGTTTGCCTTTGCTGGTATAACCATGAACATGGTTGGCCTGGTAACTGAGCCTACTGTCAAATTGACTTGAACAACTCCCAGTGTTTGTCCTATTTTGCCTTCGTAGTTAGATAAAACCATGTTATGTGGCCTTATATCCGTATCGAACATACCAATTCTTTTTAGCATGTATTGAGGCATTAGGTTCACTGCTGCTCCCCCATCAACTAGGACTTTATTAATGCCAACGTTCTCAATCTTAGCCCTGATATAGAGTGGCTTCAAATGATTTCGCATACCCTCATCAGGCCTTTCGAAGAAAGCATTCTGTTCTTCTACTGCACCATTATTCAGCACATAGTAACACACAGGTTTGTGTTTTGTCATTTCTTCGATATCAGCCTCTTCACAGTCTTCTACTTTAGTTTCCTGATTAAACTCGTGAGGGAGTACAGAAACAACATTGCAATTCAAGTTTATAGATGACACTCCATCAGAATCAAAATCATTTGTCATTCTATCCTCTTCTTTCCAAGAATTTGAACGCATCTTTTCTTCTTCATCCAAGAGTTTTTCAGCTTCGAATAATCTGCGTTCCACCGGAGGTTTGTTTGACTTTGCCCCCTGGTATGGGACTTGGTTGCTACTAGATTCTCCAGCTTCTCTTGGCCTGTATTCCTTCTGAGCCTTTTTTATTCTCTGATGCCTTCTCCACTGGGACCGAGACATAGGATTTTTTCCTTTATAATTCTCCAATCGGTACGCCTCTCGATTTGGTCTTTGAAATTGTTTCCTATATGCCATTGCAGTTCTACCACCTTGGTCCCAACTTCGCCATTTGTTGGTTCTTGCATCAACTTGCACCCACCTATCTCTTGGCGCATCTGCAGGGATTCTGAAAGTTACCCTTCGAGTTCTGGGGTGTGGGCTATCAGGCCTCTTTGTTGGAGTCCATATGTCGAAACCGTACAGGTTAGGACGTAACCCCTGAGTTTCTTGATTCATGTAGCAATACACACGTTCGAACGATCGTGCTAGCATTTCGTCATAGACTGCCCCACATCTTGGGCAGAGAGCAACTTCAGTGTTTTCTTTGTGGCATCTGACCAAAAATCCTACCAAGCTTTCCTCCATCTTTGGGTATAGTTGTAGCAGGGGATTTGGCTCTCTTCCTGGGTGTTCCCACCTTTCGCGTCGAACCCTTTCGAAGTTGGCTTCGACCCTTCGATTTAGCATGATCGAACACCTTGGACACATCCATTGCTTACCACCATTTCTCTCGTGGCAATTCCAGAGATATTCTTTGAGGCTTTCGGTTCTTGGAGGAACTTCGATGCCCCCACTTCGCTTCGTCAACCATGTCTCTAGTTCGCCAAATTCAGACACTGGTCGTCTGGCGCTGACCATGTTAATCACTGCTGGAGGAACTTCAGAGATCTGGATTTTTTGGAGTTTCATCCTGAGGTCTTCAGTGGCCTCACTGTTTTCTTCCTTCGATGCTTCGGTTATTTCTGTCTTGGAAGATTCTTCAACAACAGTGTTGAAGACTATTTCACCTTTTAGGCTTTCAGTAGCCTGCTTTCCATTGAACATTGCTTTAGTCTCCACAACCTCAACTTCAGAGGCCTCCACCATGTTGATATCTTCTACCTCGCAGAGGCTAGCGTCAGCAATGTTTAGGGGATTGGTATCGACCCTCATATGACTCTTGGTCTTGTCAGAAAACTTCAACCTTCCATCATTGAGAGCATTTTGAATTAGATCCCTGAAAAGAAAACATTGAGAAGTTTTATGGCCTAAAAACCCATGATATTTACAAAAACCTCTTTTCTTCCGTTGTTCCAACGGAGGAATTTTTGAATTTGGAGGTAGTATCATTTGGCCATCTTTTACCAATAAATCAAATATTTCATCACACTTGGTAATGTCGAATGTATAAGTTTTCTTAGGGAACCTATCATTCTTATCGTTTTCTACTGGGTTTTTTCCATTGGCAGGATTTAGCAATTTACAGGCGTAAGGTGGCGCTTCTTTCAATTCAGCTAAATCTATTTCGACTTCTTCAGGGCTATACGAGTCATTGAAAGACTCATCATCAGCGTCCTCGGCTTCGACGTACGCTACTCTCTCTTTCTTATAACTTTTATTCGCCCTAACTTTTTCTGCCTTCAGTCGTTCGACTTGTCGAACCCTGTCTGCTAATTGGGCCATGTCCCTGAGGTATTGGGTATCTAATTTCTTTCTTATTGAATAATCTAGACCACCTGCAGCCATTTCAACAAGTTCATGCTCTGGGACTGTTGTAAAACACCTTGATTTCAACAAACGGAACCTATTTAAATAATCATCAATTGTTTCTGTGAATTTTCTTTCAACACTGGCCAATTCTTTCAAACTTATCTTCGTTTGACCCATGTAGAATTGCTCATGGAAAAGCCTTTCCAAGTATGCCCATGCATCTATCGAATTTGGTGGCAAAGTAGTAAACCAAATGAAGGCATTTTTTGTCAGCGAACTAGGGAAATATTTGATCCTTAAATCCTCGTTTCCCGCTAAGTCTCCTGCTTCTGTCAAATATCTAGCAATATGTTCCACCGTTGACTCATTAGTTTCGCCTGAAAATTTTGTAAATTTGGGTACCTTAGTGCCCCTAGGCAATTCTGTCTGCATGATATAATCTGATATAGGGGATGTATAGTTTGGACGTCTAAGTCCGGTACTAAGGCCATTATTAGCCATAACCCTTTCTATCATGGCAGTTAAGTTATTTTCTGTAGCCAGATTTTCTCTTCTGACTCTTTGAACAACCTCATCTGGGTGTTCGTTCCTACCCACAATCCTTAATCTGGGTTGCTCCTCCTCCGTTTCTTGTCGAACGGGGACGGTTCTTTGATTTGAAGCTTCTAAGTTAATTATTGGAGTTCCTTCGAACATCTCTGTTCTTCGTGAGGGGCCTACATCCCTAGTGGCTGTCCTAGATGACGGAACTATGTCTTGTACACGTTCTAAAATGGGCCTCTCTTCTTGATTCGAAGGCTGTTTGTCTTTCCTTTTAGGTGGTGTTATTCCCATGAATTCTGCCATTCGATTCATTTGAGATGATATCTTTTGGAAAATCTCCATGTTTTCTCTATTTGTAGTAGTAACATTTGCCATTAGTGGGCTTAAAACTGAAGTCAATTCTCTGGCCAAAACCCCTACCATATCATGGTTGCTTGCATCCATTTCTTGTCGAAATGCTGCTTGGTTATTTGTGGTAAAGTGAGGCACCTGGGTAGAAAAACCAGTGTTATGTGCACTTCGACCCACTGAACTAACATTCGGTGAAAATGTCGCATTGTTAGTTGGGGCATATATAGGTCCTGCCCCTCGTACGCCTGTTCCATATTGGTATGGCATTCCGTATGGATTATTTGGTCTCCATTCGAAAGCAGAATTCGTGCCTTGACCAAACAAATTGTTTGCAGCATTTGTCGAGGCAAACAATACGTCCTCTGCGCTTGTGGATGAGGGTGCGGTTGTCGACACTGAAACTGGAATAGTCCCTGAGGGTCCTGTATTATTTTTAGGCATAGCTTGGGAATTATCTGCAGGTCTCGATCCATTTTGACCCGTTGCATCTCGTGTTTCTTGAGTAGAAGTCGAATTTGCCGCTCCTGATCCTGAACCTTGTGGGGGATCTTGATTACCCCCTGCACTGGCCGTAACGACCATTTTCCTGTTGTACCTTCGTTTGGGAATCGGTTGTGCACTGTTCTTTAATTTACCGTTCCTAAGGTTCATACAAGATCTTGATATTGTCTAGACAAAAATAAAGCAATTGATTAAAACAATCTGCTTGACACTGTCCCACTGGGCGTGCCAATTTGTTTACGGTGATTTCCGGTAAACAACCGGTAGTCTTCCAAACTATAATAAATATGATTTGGTTACTCGCAGGATCGACTAGATTGATCCTAGGACACATAGCCAAGAAGATTGTCATCAACGTTCATTCGAACCATATTCATTATTTGTCTTCTTCAATAAGCGTCGTTCGATTAAAGAACAAATAGTCTTGATAATCACTTTGTTACATATAAATGTGACTTCAACGAAAAGATAAGTAACATAACATAAAAAATTAAAAGGACTATTGAAACGTAAAGAATCTTAAACTGTAGAAATGTAAAAGACTTTGAAAGTAAATAACATGAAAGTAATTCGAAAGTAAATGACGTTAAAGTAAAGATACAGAAATGTAAATGGCAAGAAGTAAACGAAATGCAGTAATTCTGGAAAATATTTAAAAACAAAAGATAATACACATGTATTAAAATGGTGGTGTCATACGTACATTTTCTCAGCGAACTCTTTCTCTTAACGCTTGATACTTGAGTAAATATGTGAGTGATTTGTACAAAATGAACACACGGAATCCTAACATTAAGACTCCTATTTATACTAGTTTCGACCTTAACGGTCCTATACTAATCTGCTGCCACGTTTCTCATAAGGACTTCTAGCGATGCCATCTGTTACTTGGACAGTTACGAAACCGTCTTCGAATTTCAAATCTTCCCGCCTGAGTCTGTCTTCGACGCGTGGCAGTGTATTAAACAAACACTACGAAAAAACACGCTAAGTAGTAATACTTGAATATATTTACAAATTTGTCTAAGTCCCCGAAGACACATACTTTTCACTAGCTTTCAGTATTCATTATCTTCATAGTGAACTTAGAAATCTTTACTCTCGAAGCATGACCATCAGTAGCCATTCTTTTATTTTTAAGGGATGGCCATCAGTAACCATCTTTCCTTCGATTTTCTACTTCTTCGAAGGATAAATAATATAAAACGAAATCTTCAGCTAACAAGTAGCGATGTGTAAGCAGAGGTGCAATTGCTGAAAGAGAAAACCTGATCAGTCAGATAAGAACACCATCTGATGTACCTGTTTGTGCATGATGTGCATGGGGTGCATGTGTGCATATGATGTGAGGTGCCATTTTCAGAGTATCCAAAATATTTAATATTAATCAAGAATGTTTAACAATGTGACAAAAGATAAGCATCAAGAGGAAACAAAAGACTCAAATTTCATTAATAATCTCCTTTTGAGTTTGGGCATACCCATACATTGACAAGATAGTTCAAACAACAGAAAAGATAAAGGACCCCATCCAACAAGCCTGGTGGTGGTCATGAAATACAAGCTCAAACACTAATCCATCTTGGTGTAAAACAAAGGTCCTCCTTGTTTAAAGTGCTCGTCGCTCCACTTCTTAGTTTCATCAAACATCTTCTTGGTCACTTCTCGATCTATTCCTTTGACAAAACTTTGAATCACCACATCTTTGCGAAACAACTGCCCATCTAACATATCACAGTGGGCCACCAAGCTCTCACATCCTTTGCAATCAGGGAGGGTATTCTTTTCAGATGTACTTTCCATTTCTGCTATCTGGTTTCTAAGCTTTGCATTCTCTTCTGTTAGTCGAGCGGAACGGAGATGACTACCTTTAAGTTGTGTCTCCACGGCTATCCTTTGAGTAATTTCCTCTTCAAGCTTCTTCTTGATTGCTACCCTCTGAGTGGTTTCCTCTTCAAGCTTCTTTTTCAAACTCTTTACTTCGGCCCTAGCCTCTTTCTCTACTCTGAGCTTGTGAGCCCTTAAATCTTCTCTGTACTCTCGCTTGAGCTTTTCTTCTGCTTTCTTCACCGCTTCTTCTATAACCCTTTGATGGTCCTCAATACGAACAGTGGTAACTCTTTCACCCTTTTCAGTTCTAGCCCTTTTTTGAACTCTGGAAGATCCTCCTTTCAGTATTTTAACCTCATGTGCTAATTCAGCCCTTTTCTGATCCACCAAGAAGTACTTTATTTTAGCGTCTTCCCCTTTTTCTCGCAACCTGATATTCTCCACATGTACTTGGTTGTACTCCTCAGCTGGTACAGTGGCAGTTAAAATCTCAGGTGGTTGTTCATAGAGAGGGCTAACCTTCGGGAAAGGAAACAGACGCTCCTTAACTCTCTCTTCAACCCATTCAGTATAAGCTTTCTTAGCAATAGCGTTCTTTCCCCCCAAGGTAGTTCGGTCTTCTGTATGAATTTTGTTCCACGCACTCCTTACTTTCTCTAAACCTTCTGGATCGGTTCCTTTTTCAAAGCAAACGGACTCAAATATCTCTTTATCCAACGGCTTGTCCTTCAGTACAAAACCCAACTGGCGCAGTGCTAGCTTCGGATTATAGTTGATAACTCCTTTTGTCCCTATGAGAGGAACATTGCCAAAACTGCCACATCTGGTTATAACTTGCTCGATGTCTGTTCGGAGGTGATACCAAACAATATCATTTGCAGTAAGTCCCATAATCCTTTGGGGCCACTTCTGTGAATCTCTTGTAGTGACAAATGCTCCGCTTTTAGGAAAATGTGAAGAAAACCATTCGTACAGTATCGGTAAACAACCCCCAACTGATCCTTTTTTCCCATACCTAGAATGGATGGCATAATAAGTGTCGGCCAACAGAGTGGGTACAGGATTTTTATCCATGAAGAGACAAATGGCAGTGAGATCAACAAAATTTGGAATATTCGGGAACATCACTAATCCATAGATCATGACGGCCAGGAGAGCATTGAACTCTTTCCACTTTTCCTTATCAGCAAGGGCTTCAACTTCCCTCATCAGAAATTTCACATAGAATCCATGGGTCCCACCATTAGGCTTCTAGTTATCCTTAACGTCCTTCATGCTCAAATAAAGAGCATCAGCAATGCGATCCATTTTGGGCTTCTCAGGTGCACACACAAAAGGAACCTTATGTTGAACTTTGATTTGAAGAATATGTGCATACTCTTCGAGGGTAGGGGCTAGTTGGTAATCTTGAAAGGTAAAGCAGCGCAGCTCAGAATCATAAAACCGAAGAAGAGTGTAGAGACCCCACTCATCAATACGAGTAGTTAACATAAGCAGAATGTGGCCATAAGTCTTTCTGAATTCATCCAAATTTTGCCCAGTAACTCGGGTGCTCAATCGAACCAAAGGTGTTATATCCTCACGGTAGAAACTGCAAGAGAAGGTATGCTTCGTAGTCTTTTTGTTGACGGTCACACTGTTAGCCATTCTTGATGAGAAGTGTTGACTTTGGATACCTGAAAAATGACATGCATATGAATGTTAATCTCTTTTCTCTTTTTTTTCTTTTTTTTTTCTTTTTTTTCTTTCTTCTTTTTTTCTTTCTTTTTTTTTTTGAAATTAAACATGCTATGATGAGTATGATGCAATGAAAGATCCTCCCCATATAGGAGAAGTGTATGTTGCTTCTGAACCAGATCAGATGTTGCAGGATCAAAAGTCCGGCATAGATACCACAAACCCATAAGAACCATGGTCACCAACATAATAGAACAGTCACCAACGGTACCTGTCATGAATATCCCACCCCACTCATAGGTGAATCTAGGTCAAGGTAGGTCAAAAGGTCTCCAGCGTTAGCAACTCTCCTGAAACACCATCATTGTTGCAAATACATGCCAACAACGGTATCCCATTCGAGTCTCGGCTGGTCGTGGGTCTCATGATCGCAATCAACAGAACCTAACATTCTGTTGGCGTCATGACTATCCACTCTATCCTAGGTATCCTATGTGTTAACTCTGGCCTGGGTATTGGGCCTTTTACCTCATAGAACATCCCACCCAACCTGCAAAACAAAGCAGAAAAATATGTGGCCCCCACGGGGACCCATAGTATAGTCCAGATGCATGATATGCAAGCGGAAAATAAACATGATATGCAAGCATATATACAACATGTAAACAAATAAACAAACAAACAAAGAAACACCAAATAAACAAACAAACAAAGGCTAGGATCGACTCGCTAAGAACGGACCAGCACAGGTCTAGCAACGTCCCCAGCAGAGTCGCCAGCTGTCGCTACCGCGAAAAATGGAATCAGAGTCGCCACTAATATATTCATCCCATCGCGCGAAAGGAATATCAGAAAACCTAACTCAGAACAAGAACAAGGTCTTTCGACCAGAGAACAGGGCACGGGAGTCGGTTACGCAAGGGGAAGGTGTTAGCACCCCTCACGCCCATCGTACTCGATGGTATCCACCTATGTTTGTTTCTATCTAAAGGGTGTATCTATGTCTAAAGCCTAAATGTGAATGAATGCAAAAGAAACACTGGGAAAAGAAGGAATTATTTACAAGTGTGTTCGCTTAGGCCCCGCGACCCAATGCCTACGTATCCTTTTCAGGAATCAGAACGACCGTAGTTCGGCTCCATAGTTTCCATTTGTTTTGTGTTTTTTAGTTGAACAGAGGTTAAGGTCACAATCCACGACGCTCGACCTTTGGAGACTTATACGCCTATTTTTGGAAAGGACTTAACTTGTTCTTAAGCAGAATGAACTTTGGTTTGTGTTTTTTATGTAACTACATGATGAACAAAACCCAATACAAGGTTTCGCACCACTTCGTTACTTTGTTTTAATTCGAGCCTTTATTAAGTGTTTTAAATGTTTTTGGTTGGGTATTTTTTAAGGGAATTTACTTTGCGATTCGAATCACATAAAAATGTATAATGATCGAGAAGCAGATTAGGGAATGAATCCCACTCACTTCTATCCCATTATATAATGTTCAAGAAACAGATTAGGAAATGAATCCCACTCATTTCTATTCCATCAATTAATGTTTGAGAAACAGATTAGGGAATGAATCCCACTCATTTCTCTCCCATTAAGTAGTGACCGAGAAACAGATTAGGGAATGAATCCCACTCATTTCTATGCCGCTAAGTGATTGAGAAACAGATTAGGGAATGAATTCCACTCATTTCTATGCCGCTAAGTGATTGAGAAACAGATTAGGGAATGAATCCCACTCATTTCTCTATCACTTTCTTAATGTGATTCGGATCTTTATTTATTAGTGTTTTAATGTTGAAAAAGAAAAGAATGAACAAAGGGGAACTAACCTATCTTCTAATCTAAGTTATTCTAATCTACAAATGACCCTAAGGTTAAGGATAACTATCCTAACCTATCTCAATTCCTCTTAACAAAGAAGGAAGAGTCTAAGGGAACATGGCAAAAGAATGGAGTTACAACTCCAACAAGATGAGAAGAGAGCCCTAGGGCAGTAGCAAACCAAGGAAATAAGTGTCCTAAATCAAACACAAAAGCCATATGGCACTACACGAAAATATTCACAAAGAGTTACCAAAGTATCGCATAAATCGTCACTTAACAATTAGCGAACAAACATCCATTGATCGAAACAAAAAGCAAATGAAAAACATGAACAAAGCTTAAAGTCAGTAGCAATTAGTTCATTTATAGGTCTAAGATCTTATACCAATCCATGTTAGTCAATTAACTTGAAGCAAACAAAGTTCTAACAAAACTACACAAAACTAGGTCAAAACTAGTTAATAGAATTCAAATTAGGAGTGAAGTTAGAAAGATGTGATCAAATGATGGGAATCAGTAGTTAATAACCTCTAAGAGGTTTCTAAACAACCATAAAATCATGTCAAGTAGTCTCATACAAAATTATAGGTCATTTGGACAAGTTATGATACAATCGCTAACTAAAAGCAAGCCATTTACATGTAAGAAAGGAAATTTGAGCGAAATAAGAAGACACGATTTAAAAATCTAATTCCAGGTCCTAAAACCTCTTAAACAAACCTAGGAATGTCCTCAAAAAGTATTAAAAGCATTGTACAATTGCATCATCATTTACGGGCAAAAACAAACAACAAACGTACATAAATGCACAATAATCGAACGCTAAAGGAACTACTCTAAAAACCCTACTAAAATTTAGAATCAGAACTTCCTCTTTGATACATGACATCCTATATATCTCTATTGAATGTACACAAAAATGAATGGAAAAAATCAGTTTGCAAGTTATTCAATCAAGCCTAAATGCACAAGGTATCTAAACCAAAACAAAATCGACTACACTTTAGAAAACAGTCCATTAAAAATACCAAGATAAGTCCTAAAATTCTTAGAAAAATATTACAATTATCTACACACATTAAGCTATCTAAAATATATTTTTATGGATTTTTTATTTTAACCAAAATTGGATTATGAATAAAAAATTAGAAGAGAACCAAGTTTCAAAACAACTCTCAAAATCTGTCAACCAGGGGGTGTGTTAGTGAAGCAATTTGAACTAAAAAAAGTATTTGTTAGCGTTTGGGCCTGATCAGAGGAGGTGCAGAAAGAAAAGCTGAGGCCCAGACTGTTTTGTTATCCCACTTTTATTTCATGCAACATTTATTTTGTTTATTCTATAGTTTTTAGAAAATGTATCGTGACACATATAACATTCACATGAAATCAATTGGTCACCACATTTTAAGTCATATAGGACAAAGAACACCCACAAACCAATCACATGCCTACACCTCATCATCTCAATAATGCAAAAGAAAACAAAAGCCAGAAAATGGGGAAGGGAACCAGTCCCGTCGCGCCACGCATCCAGATCGGAGAAAGAAAGAAAAAGAAACAGACGCCGGAGTCACTATTCCGGTCGTCTTCTCCGTTTGCTCCCACGGCGGAGCTCGGTCAAATTTTCCAGAAAAATAAAAAGGCACCACCTTCCTACTCTATTTCTCGTGTAGATCAAGGATCTACCATTAGTTTCTTCCAATTCTCTCTCTATCATTCAAACCGAACCAAATTATGTAAACCCTAACATTCAAGATCTACTCTAAAACACACAAAATAGGTACCAAAGCAATCCTCATGCTGCAAGAAACTCAAACACGCAATCCATACACTCATAAGAGGTCTATATCACGCAAACAGAATACATGCTCAATGAATATGCAACAACTTCAATGCAGACATGGTGGTCTAAATCCTAACCCAATCCCTGATGACGGGTTCCAGGCCTATATGCTTCTAAAGCAATGGAGAGAGTCACTTACTTGGAGAGATATTGATCAAGATTTGAGGAGATTGCTTTCTTTATTCTTTGAAGGAGATGATGATGATTATGGAGCATTCAAGTTTGATGAAAACCTTGGATCTTGGCAACTCTACTAGTGCTGAAGATGGTGATGATTCATGGAGCAGGACCTTGTGGCTTCGGTTATGGGGTGAGGATGGTTCAAGAAGAATTTGTTGAAGGAGGTTGTTACGGTGAGAGAGGGATGAAGTGAGAGAGAGTCGTAGAGAGAGTAATGAGAGAGAGAAAGATCAGAGTGAAAGAGAATTTGAAATTGAGAGAAAAATCATGGTGAAGCGTGTGCCTTGGTGTAGTGTGAACTTCGGGTTTTATAGTGAGGGCATGGAGTGTATGGTAGGTGGTTCATTGTTGTATCATGAGGATGAGGTGTAGCAGATTTTTATGAGTTATTTATTCCCTTCCTTTTGCCAGCTTAAAGAGCAAGTTGTTGTTTTTTATAGTAAGTTCTTACGTGCTTTTCGTTTCAGCTTTTGTGCATGGCTACAAATGGAAATAGGTGTGCCCACCCCTGACATACAAACACTATCCTTTTGCCACAGGATTATGGTGATAATCTCTCCCTTGACCATTGCTCACGTGAACCTTATATATGTCAGGCCAAGGTACCAACTTCCAACATGTATAACTCATGCCATAGCTCATCATTTGCTTCAGATTTGGGATCATTGTAAAGAGTGTATGGAGGACAAGAGTTTTTATGTTTGTAGGTCTCTGGAATAAAGCTTTGAAGTATGAGCAATGTGATCATAAATATGCTGTATCCTCATTGCATGGGCCCTCATGAGTGTAACTTGGAACATGCCTTTGCCTTAGTCAAAACGAGGCTCGGTGAAGTCACGACTTTAGAGCTCTATAAATAATTCAAAATTCATCCCAATTGCTTAATTCTTGAATCAATGGATAGCCAACATGGAGATGAAGAGATCCATACTAAATTTGTACTTTGTGAGCCTTTATATTTCTCTAAAACCAATCTCAAAGTAAGCACGCCACGTGCTTGATCATTTGCATGCATTGGCGAAAAAGCTGCCTGGAAACTTGCCTTGATTTAGTGAAATCTTCTGATTTTGAGCCTCTTTATCTCTCGTTCCTTGCCCCATATGAAAAAATTCCCAACTACAATGTTGTAGAGGGCCATGAAAGGAACAATGTTGCTCTTGAACTTGTCTTGAAATAAGACCTAGATCCTTGTGTAAATATGCTCTGAAGTCAGCTGCCCAGCTAAATTTGAGAATTCCAAAACTCCCCAAATTTTTCTAAGTATAGAACTTGCCCTTTTTAGAAATCTTAAATTTCAACTAACTTTCCACAAATGGAATTTTTGATGATTTACTTGATTTTATTTATTTCTTTGACTTTTCCTTGACCGATTACCCACAAAAAGTCAATGTTTGACTGTTTGACTTTGACTTTGACCAAAAAGTCAACATTTTCTGATTTTTCTAACTTCGGATGAATTTCCTGATTAATCCATTTCGGAACCAATTCTCAATCAACTTCCAACCAGATGAACTCCAGTGAATGATATTTCTTCAAGACAGCCATATTTCACGTCCACAGACACCTCCTGATTAAATCCTGACCAGGACGTCAACAGGGTTGAATTTGGTCAAAACCTTAATCTGAAAGCCCTGATGAATATGAGATTTGTATCTTTTAACTTGAGCTTTGATTTGGAGAGAATAAAACCCTGATTTTAGGAGTATGCTGATGGAAATGATCCTCTATAATCAGACTTCAGATCCTTTCTTCTGAACCAAGGGGTTTTCTCAACCTCGGCCTTTTTTTGTCAATTTTCTTGGGCAATAACTGTGATATGGATGAATGTGTTAGATGAATGACCTACATGCGATATGTACATGAATGTGATATGAAAGCCGATTGGATATAAATAAATGGGCAAATTTTGGGGTGCAACAGTATGCATAAATTTGGTTTTATATGGTGTACAAATAGGTTGGATTCAGGTTCGATCTGGGTGAACCCGATTCCTTAGTGAACCAATTGTTGATGATTTGGTAACACATACATATGAGTCTATTGGACTTTCTGATCCCTATTGAATACGTTTAAATGATTGATGTGTGATTATGAATTATATGATGATGAGATGTGTGTGATTACGACGTGTATGATAATGAGTTGGGTGTGGGAATATGTTAGTGTGGTGTTTTATGGAATATGTATGTAGATGTTTGTGATTATGCCTTGCAGCTTATGTCGTTTAATTGTTGATGTGAATTCTCATTCATTTGCTTTGATGTTGTCCACCATGAACATCTTGTAGATTCTCAAGAAATTTGTCGTTGTAAATGGAAGATAGCTCTTGGAGTTACTACTTTTAGTTTTGACATTATTTTTTGAAATCTTGCTCTTATTTTGTAACATTGGGGTTGAGAATACTTGTTTTGCTTATTATGTTACTGTTGGAGTTTAATTAATTACTCGGTTTATGTTTGAAGTTGTTGATAGTTGAATATGATAACTCATTTCCTTGAAAGCAGTTTTATATAATTTGAATATTGAAACTAAATGTCCTAAGTTGTGATGTTTTATTTATTAGAAACAACGTAGATACCACCACAATGATACCCTAAGTGAAGTTGAGGGTGTGATGCCATGTGTTGTGTCACGTTGTTATTTCTGCTGCATATTTTCTAGGTGTTTGAATTATTAAAGGAGTTTCATTGGTGACACCTTAGAATGTTGTGTAATGCTTAATATATAAGTTTCAAGTTCTAGGGTGTTACAATGGTAACTGAAACAAAATCATAATCCTTCAGAAATTCGAGCCACCTCCTCATCCCCATATTCAACTCATTTTGATCGAATAAGTACTTCAAACTCTTGTGACTATTGAACACTACAAATCTGGAACCAAATAGATAATGCCTCCAAATTTTTAACACAAACATCACTACAGTCAACTCTAGATCATGCAAGGGTAATTCTTCTCTTGAACCTTCAACTGTTTCAAAGCATAAAGCCACGACCTAACCATTCTGCATAAGCACACCACCTAGACCTATGTTCGAAGCATCACAATACACAACAAAATATTCACTTAGACTTGGAAAAATTAAAATTTGAGCAGAATTTAACTCTTCTTGAGTTCTTGAAAACTCTCTCCACACTACACATCCCAAACATGAGCTTGAACCTTTTGAGTCAAATGAGTTAAAGGAAACACTAACTTTGAAAAGCCTTCAATAAACCTTCTGTAATAACCAGCCAAACTCACAAAACTTCTGATCTTAGTAACAGACTTCGGACTTTCCTACTATAACACAACATCAACCTTTGAAGGATCAATAACACTACCACCACTAGAAATCCCATGGCCAAGAAAACTCACTTCTCGCAACTAGAACTCACACTTGGATAACTTTGCATACAACTTCTTCTCTTGCTTGGGACGAAAATCCTAAACAAGTTGGATGATCAAACTAATTTCCTAAAGGGCTCGACACCTGATAGGGTGAGAACTTTGATGCCGAATTTTCAATAAACATCGAATAACTGTCGTGCAGTCCTGCCATCACTATTGTTGGAATTCTGATCGGTCACGATTCTCACTATGTTTTTGTCACTTTCCTAATGATAATCCAGGTATTTTGCACTGCTTAATGTCATAGTGTAGTCTTTTTAATCTGTTTAAGTAATTATGTTTGTGTTTGCAAGTTTAATCCATTTATTAGTTTACGAGTTTATTTTCCCATTTTATGCATTGGTTTGGTTGTTTAATGGTATTTCAAATCTAAGAGATTCTTCACTCGACCCAGTGCAAGAAATGTCGGAAGTAAAGAGCAAGACAAAGAAGAAAGGAGAGAATCAGGGGTGCAACACGGGCGCCCGTGTTGAGTAACACGACCCGTGTTGTTGGGCATGCAAGCAAGAAGCAAAAGTGGAGAAGCAGTGGTGCAACACGGGCACCCGTGTTGCCTAACACGACCCGTGTTGCTGCTACTGAGCGCAAAATCTTTTTTAAAGGATCCAGAGTACCAACACGGGCACCCGTGTTGCCCAACACGACCCGTGTTGGCTTGTTACGCTGATTTTCATGTTTTTATGGTTTTTACTCAAAAAGTGATCCAAAAGGGCGTTTTGGTACTTTCCGACTTAAAAAGAAGGGTTTGCAATATATAGTGAAGGATGGAGAAGAGAAGGGGTATCTTTTACACAACCAAAGAAATTGAATCTAAAGCAGAGCAACGTAGGAGATTATTGGAGAAGAGAGATCATTCATGAGCAAGAGCAATTGAAGATCACAAATTCCCCAATTATCTGTAATGTTTAACTTTGATACTTTTGAATTTCTTTTGAACAATATGAGTAGCTAAACCTCCCAATGCTAGGGGGGTGTCCCTGATTTGGTTTGTAATGACTTTGATATTTTGATTTGATCGACTTCATGTTTATGTTATTCAGTTCAATTTTATACCGTTTTTAATGCCTTCTTTATCGGACAAATAAAGATTGTTTTATGATTAACAATTTGCCAGATCGCAATTCTTAAGGTTTGTATTAAATTGAACCTTAGTAGATATCACCTAGGACTAGGGATACCCTATGGTCACTAAGAACTCTTGATAGAAAATAAGCTTGGTTTTATCTAATTTCTCTAAAGACTTAGGGTTTGTAGATGCAAAACCAAAGGTTTGCCCAATAAGGATTTAGGGGCAAACACTCTAAAGATTTAGTAATTGAATATCATGAACTTGTTGAAGAGATCTCAAATAGGATTCAGGGTTATTACAGAGAAAATTACACACCTTGCCTTGGCATTTACTCATATTAGTGAAAAAGGTTTAAATTTACTGTCTGCTATTTTTATTCTAAATTTAGAAACTATAACTCAATCAAAAACCCCAGTTGACTTTTTATTTAATTGAATAATTGTAAAACTTATATTCCAACGCAGTCCTCGAGATCGATACATGGTTTTAACCTTTTATTACTACTTCGTAAAAATAGTACACTTGCTATTTTTCCGATCAAGATTTTGGCGCCGTTGTCGGGGACTGCCAAATATAAGTTAAATAATAATTCAATTGAATTTTTGTTGCTCTGCAACCAAAATTTGATTTTTTGTTATTTGAATTGCTCGTACTAATATTCATCTAATCTTTGTATGCGAGGTAAGGCCTCAACTGAACTTCTTTTTGACGCAGAACCAGAAAGATTATTTCGAGCAAGACGCCGAGAAGCTAAACAAAGAGAACTGGAAGCAAAAGAAGAACCGCTGATAGTTTCAGATCCCGAAACAGAGAAGACTAATTCAATCCATTCTGAGCATTCAGATTCTGAACCTGAAACTATGGCCGAAGACCCACCTCCTGTGGAAAGGCTTTTAGGTGATTATGGAAGAGCAAATGCACCTCTTGGCCGGATGACAATTGTTAACCAACCGGTCAATGTTGCCCATTTTCAACTACACCCGGCAACAATAAGACAACTAGAAAAGAAACCGTTCTCTGGAAGAATCAATGAAGATGCAAATAAGAACTTACAAAGGTTTCTTACTATGACAACGTCATTAAAGATAGAGGGGCATTCTGAAGAAGCCAAGAAATTGGTGATGTTTCCATTTACATTGTCAGACGATGCTGAAGAGTGGTTTTACTCTTTACCTGCTGGAAGTATCACAACTTGGCAACAAATGGAGACAACATTTCTGAATGAATATTTTCCAGCTTCTGTGTATATCCGCAAAAGATATGATATAGTCAATTTCAAACAAAAGGAAGGAGAATCACTTGGAGATGCATATAAGAGATTCAAGCGGTTGTTGGTGGCATGCCCTACTTATAATATGGATGCAACCGAACAAATGCAGAATTTTGTGAATGGTCTTAAGCTTAAGACTAAACAACTAATTGACACAGCTGCTGGTGGTTCAACGAATTTTAAAACAGCCACTGAGATAAAGAAGATCATTGATGCTATTGCAGCAAACGAACACTTAGAGCTGTATGACCGCAGTGTAAATCAACCAGAAGGGTTAGTTGATTTGAAGTTAACGAATCAAGTTATTAAGATGGAAGAGCAGATCGCAGCTGAAGTTGAGCGTAGAATAAAACTAATGGCTCTTGAAAAACAAACGGTGGCTCAAGTTCAGCCGGTTCAACCGATGCAAGCAGTGAATTATGAAATATGTGGAGGACCTCACTTTGCTGTGCATTGTGTGGTAACAACCCAGCAGGTGGAAGAAATCAACTTTTTGAAACAGAACAACCCTTACTCTAATACTTACAATCCAGGGTGGAAGAATCATCCGAATTTCTCATGGAAAGATCAACAAGGGAACGTTCCAAAACAAGGGGCTTCTCCTTATCAAAGTCTTCCACACCAACAACAACAATATCGGCCACAACAACAACAACCATATCAACAACCTTATCAGCAACCTCAACAACAATTCCAGCAACAAGGGCCAAGAAAAGCAGATTGGGAGATTGCCATTGAAAAAATGGCTGCTCAAAGCTCCCAATTTCAAGAAGAAACAAGAAGTAATTTTCGGAATACAGGAGCATCAATTAAAAATCTTGAAATTCAGATGAGTCAAATAGCACAACAATTGGCAAGTCCTCAGCAACCTGGTGCTCTACCTAGTGCCACGGTTACGAATCCCAAAGACCATAATAATGTGAGCGCTATAGTAACTAGAAATGGTAAAGCGAAAGAAGTTGTAGAGGAGAGTGTTGAAGAAGGAGAGCCATTGCTTGAAGTGGATGTAGAAATAAAAGAGAGTGAGGCAGAAGTGGAAGACTTAGGTGTGTTGGAACCAACAACTAAAGGGAAGACTAGTGAAGAAAAACCAGAAATTAAATTACCTTTTCCAACAAGAAATAAGAAGAAAGGGCAGCACGAGAAAAATTTCCAAAAATTCTTGGAAATGTTTAAGAAACTTGAGTTGAACATACCATTCCTGGAGGCATTAGAACAAATGCCTACATATGCCAAGTTCATGAAAGATATCATCTCCAAGAAAAGGACAACCGATTGTGACCCAATTATTCTAACTGAAACTTGTAGTGCTATTTTGCAGGGTATGAAGATTCCGGTGAAGAAGAAAGATCGCGGCTCTGTAAATATTCCTTGTACTATTGGGGATAGATCATTTAAAAAGGCTCTTATTGATTTAGGAGCAAGTGTTAGCCTTATGTCGTTGTCCATCTACAAGAGATTGGGAATTGGTAAAGTTCAAGATACAAGAATGACACTCCAATTTGCAGATCATTCCGTAAAAAGACCGTACGGGATAGTAGAAGATGTGCTCGTAAAAATTGACAAGTTGGTGTTTCCAGTGGATTTTGTAATTTTAGAGATGCCAGAAGATGAAGAAATTCCGATCATTTTGGGGAGACCATTCTTAGAGACCGGGAGATGTTTGATAGACATAGAAGAGGGCACGATGACCTTGAACGTGTATGATGAAGAGTTAAAAATTGATGTGCGAAACACCATGGAATACAAGGATGATGTTGCTACTAGTCAACATATTGAGGTGATTGATCAAATTGTTAACAATGAGAATGCTTTGAAGTCACAACAACTACCTTTAGAAAGAGTGTTGAGTTTATCGATTTTCAACGAAACTGAAGAGGTTGACGAAAAAGAGATAGAAGTGTTGAATATGATGGAAGCAAAACTTTTCTTTAAAAGTTCTCGACAAAATCGGTGGGAGGATTTAAGGCAACCATTAGTAGAGGAAAAGAAAGATGAACCAAAGAAGTGGGCTGAATTGAAACAACTACCGGAAAACCTCAAATATGTCTTCCTAGACACAGAAAGCAAATGTCCGGCTATCATAAGTTCACACCTTGAAGTTATCCAAGAGAACAAACTTGTTGAAGTTCTGAAAAAGCACAAAGGGGCCATGGGATGGTCGATTGACGATTTGAAAGGTATTAGTCCTACGGTTTGCATGCACAAAATTCTCATGGAGGATGATCACAAACCTGTAGTCCAACCTCAACGGAGGTTGAATCCAGCAATGAAGGAGGTTGTCAGAAAAGAAGTGGTGAAACTATTGGATGCGGGGATGATCTACCCTATATCTGATAGTGCTTGGGTGAGTCCTGTACATGTAGTGCCGAAAAAGGGAGGAACTACAGTGATAAAAAATGAGGAAAATGAGTTAATTCCTACAAGGACAGTAACAGGGTGGAGAGTTTGCATTGATTACAGAAGGCTAAATCTGGCGACAAGAAAGGATCACTTCCCGTTACCTTTCATAGACCAAATGTTGGAAAGGTTAGCGGGTCATGACTACTATTGCTTCCTCGATGGGTATTCGGGGTATAATCAAATAGCGGTCGCACCAGAAGATCAAGAAAAGACGGCCTTCACTTGCCCGTTTGGTATTTTTGCCTATAGAAGGATGCCATTCGGGTTATGTAATGCTCCAGCTACTTCTTAAAGATGCATGCAAGCCATCTTTGATGATATGCTTGAAAAGCATATGGAAGTATTTATGGACGACTTCTCGGTTTTTGGTAAGTCTTTTGATAATTGTTTAACTAATCTTTCTCTTGTGTTAGAAAGATGTCAACAGACCAACTTGATCCTCAACTAGGAGAAGTGTCACTTCATGGTGCGTGAAGGTATAGTGTTGGGTCACAAAATTTCCCACAAAGGAATAGAAGTTGACCAAGCAAAAATAGAAGTCATATCAAAGCTACCGCCACCAATGAATGAGAAAGGTATTCGAAGTTTCTTAGGGCATGCGGGTTTCTACCGCCGGTTCATAAGAGATTTTTCTAAAATAGCTAAATCCTTAACTACACTGTTGGTTAAGGACAGGGTCTTTAATTTTGATAATGAGTGTGTCGTAGCATTTGAAACAATTAAGAAAAAACTAGTTTCGGCACCAATTGTTGTGGCCCCAGATTGGTCTCTTCCTTTCGAGATCATGTGTGATGCAAGTGACATTGCAGTAGGGGCGGTTCTAGGACAACGTAGGGACAAATTGTTACATGTTATTTACTATGCTAGTCATGTTTTAAACCCTGCACAGATAAATTACGCAACAACTGAAAAAGAGTTGCTAGCTGTTGTTTATGCCTTTGATAAATTCAGGCAATATCTGTTGGGTTCCAAAGTTATTGTTTACACTGACCATGCTGCTTTGAAGTATCTTTTTGCCAAACAGGATTCTAAGCCAAGGCTTCTGAGATGGATCTTAATCCTTCAGGAGTTTGATATGGAGATTCGTGATAAAAAAGGATGCGAAAACACAGTCGCAGACCACCTTTCCCGAATGTCGCCTATCGAGGAAACAGAGGAAAAACGCCCAATACAGGATGAATTCGCAGATGAGCATATCCTTGCTGTTATTGGTGCACCTTGGTTTGCCGATTATGCAAATTATCTGGTAGGTGGGGTAATTCCAGAAGATTTTGATTCTAACCGCAAGTAAAAGTTTCTACATGATTGCAGGTTCTACTTATGGGATGACCCCTTCCTATACAAGAAAGGGATAGATGGGCTGGTCAGAAGGTGCGTACCAGAGGAGGAACAAAGGGATGTGCTAAAAGCATGCCATGACTCAGACTATGAGGGACACTTTAGTGGAGATAGAACTGCTGCGAAAGTCTTACAATCTGGGTTATACTGGCTGACCTTATTCAAGGATGCTCACCATGTTGTTCGAGAATGTGACAGATGTCAAAGAACAGGGAACATCTCAAAGCGAAATCAGATGCCTCAGAATGCTATGTTGGAAGTAGAACTGTTCGACTTATGAGGGATTGATTTTATGGGACCGTTTCCACCGTCCTTCGGGAAGAATTATATTTTGGTGGCAGTTGACTACGTATCAAAGTGGGTGGAAGTTGTGGCCTTACCCACCAATGATGCGAAAGTGGTGGTGACTTTTCTCAAGCATAACATCTTCTCTAGGTTTGGAGTACCTAGAGCACTAATCAGTGATGAAGGTACTCACTTCTTAAATAGACTAATGGAGAATTTGATAAAAAAATACAATGTGAAATACAAGATCGCCACCCCATATCATCCTCAAACAAGTGGGCAAGTCGAGGTTTCTAACAGGCAAATAAAACAAATTTTGGAAAAAACTGTCAGTGCCTCTCGCAAAGACTGGTCGATCAAGTTAGATGATACTCTCTGGGCATACAGAACAGCGTACAAGACCCCAATAGGTATGTCTCCGTATCAATTGGTGTATGGTAAGGCATGTCACCTACCGCTCGAACTCGAACACAAAGCGTTTTGGGCCACCAAACTCCTGAACTGTGATTTTCTGAAAGCCGGTGAAACTCGAACGACTCAAATTCATGAATTGGAAGAGTTCCGAAATCAAGAATACGAGAATGCCAAAATCTACAAGGAACAAACAAAAATATGGCATGATCAGAGGATTCAGAAAAAGGAACTGCGGGAAGGTCAATTGGTATTGCTGTTTAATTCCAGGTTGAAACTATTCCCTGGAAAGTTAAAGTCACGATGGTCAAGACCATTCCTAATTCACAAAGTATTCCCTCATGGAGCAATAGAATTAAAAAATCAAACCAACGGGGATACATTTAAAGTGAATGGACAGCGGGTGAAGCCGTATTATCAAGGACAAGAAAGTGGTCTGATTCACAGTGTTCGTCTTACAGGATAAGATGAACGACCGTCGAGCCAAGCGATGTTAAACGAAGCGCTTCGTGGGAGGCAACCCATGGATTTTCCCTAATGTATTCTCGTTGTTTTCTTTTTTGTGTGTTTTTTTAATTTTTCAGGAAAAGCTAGTCCAGTGGTGGATACAAGGTGAGGAAAGACAAGGAAAAGTGAAGAAGCAAAATTTTGTGAAGTGGAACCAGGGGTGCAACACGGGTGGCCGTGTTGTAGAACACGGGTGGCCGTGTTGTAGAACACGGGCCGTGTTGCCCCAAACGTAAAACTAAAAAAAAAAGGGAGAAGAAGGGGTGAAAAATAGTGGAGCAACACGGGTGGCCGTGTTGCACAACACGGGCTGTGTTGCGTCCACTGGAAGCAAGCCTTTTTTTTCAAAACCAATCAGTGAGGCAACACGGGTGGCCGTGTTGCGTAACACGGGCCGTGTTGCCTGTGCGTGAAAATTTTTCAAATTTTTTTAAAATGGGCCCATGGACCCCACCCATCCCACCTCACTTCCATCCAATCAGAATCGACTCTCTCTCCAAATATCCCTATTTTCTTTTTATTCTATTTTCTCTTTCTCTCATAAACCTTCTTCTTCAACCTCTCTCTTTCTCACCGAAAACCTAAACCTCCATTACAACTCTTCCCTAAAGCTTCCAACTTCTCCTTCTACACTACTCAAAACCCTTATCAACCTTCACAAAAGTTGTTCTACTCCTCACTCTCTCCAACCCTACGGTAACTTTTTATCCTAATTCATCAATTTTTCGTTTTGAATTTTTTTCTTGTAGGTACACATAATGCCACAAAAGAAAAGAACCAACACGGGTAAGCAAGTCGCTGAGTCTGCAGGCACTCGCAAAAGGCCGGTCCGCCAATCCAACCCTCATGACATTCTCTTTGAGGACCCTAAGCATCACCAAAGATATTTGGCTCATGTCAAACGGAAGCTCATTCCCACAAGGTATATCTGTGAAAACACTATGAATACCCTAGGCATTAAAACCGAAATTGATAGGCTATTTCATTCTGTGGGTATGCTGGAATTTATGTATATGGAGGCACCATCCTATGAACGCCTCACTCTTGAGTTTCTAAGCACAATAGAGTTTCATTTAGAAAGAAAGTGGAATGGGTCTATTATGTACTTCTTTGGTACTCTTAAGTTCCACATGTTTAACCAAGCTCATGAGTTAACCGTAGAGGAGTTAGGGGGTGTCCTCAGTTTGCCCATCTATGGACCAGGGGCTGTTCCGGATGAATTCCCGGGACAACAATTTTGGGGCGATATCACAGGATTGGAGGCGTATGTCGCCGCGAGTGCTAAGTCCTCATGGATTCAGAATCCATGTATTCGCTATGCCCAAAAGGGTCTTGCATACATTGTATTTGGCCGGGGTGATAGTCATGGTGTTGCGACCATGAGGGAACTCTTTTTCCTCTATGCAATGCTTCATCATGATGCGCTTAATGCCGCCGCGTTCGTGGCTGATTTTCTAGGCAAAGTAGGTCGTGCCTCGTCGGGTGGAATTTCTGTGGGTGGTCTTATCACCCAAATTGCGGTTCATTTTGGTTACAAAGAATTATTGGACACTGACACTCCTATTGCAGGTAAAACTAAGATTGATATGGAATCCCTTATTCATCAATCCATGATTACTATTTCTAATGGTGGCTATTGGTTGACAAGCAGAAGTCGATTCTTGTTTGAATTACTTGACCCGGCAAAAGCCAGCACGACTAATCGTGCTAACTGGCTCTACACTAATGTCGCTCCGGAAGGACACGACCAATATGATGATTTTGATGCAGGTAATCAAGGAGACGGCGAAGACTCGACTCAGCATCAGTTCCCACAGGAGCCCTCTCATTTTAACACCTATGGTTCAGGATCTTCCTCTATGGCTCCGAATCAATGGGAATGGATTCAATCTGAAATTAGGCATCTACGAACTGAGCAAACCCGGCAAGGCGAGGAGCAGACCCGGCAAGGAATTATGATCACTGATATGCATGAGATGATGCAGCGTCTGATGTTGTAGTTTCCTCCCCCTCCTCAGTAGGTCCGGTATGTACCTCTCACGCTTGTACAAAAACATTGCGGACAATGTTTAGTTCAAGTGTGGGGGGGAGTTCTATTTATCGCTTTTAGTAGTTTCTTTTTTTTTATTTCGTTTTTCTTTTAAATTTGTCAGTACTTTATGTTAGTTTGTGTGTTAGCTATGACATGTCAGTGCAGGATGCTGATATTATTAGCAGGACAAGTGATGAGAACCGGAGATAGTGAACCAAATTGCACCCCACAGTGATGAAAGGAACCCCCAAAGAGTTAGTACTGTTGAACTTAATGATTGGACGCACTTTTAAGCTTTGGACCAGACGATAGACTTGTAGAACTGATGAAGCGATAAAGTTGGACCATACAAGAAGTGTTCCTGGACCCTGTGAGCTTGACCAAACATGGTGAGGATCATAAAAAGCCAAATACAAAATCATCATGAGAGTTGTCAGGTATGTCATCGTCACTCTTGGTTTGTGTACGTATTTGTCGGAATTTCTAATGCACCTGTTTACACACTGAGGCACTTGTTTGTTTTACACCTGAGCCTTTCAAGCTAACCTTTTCACGTTATCCCTTGTTCACCCCGTTTGAGCCATACAGCCTTTTGTTTGTTTGATTACATGCATGAATTAACCAATAACCCAAACACTTCCTTACCCTGCTTAGATAAGAGTTGTTATGGTTGCAAGCTGTGAAACAATTTAAGTTTGGGGTCGGTACACTGAAATCAGAAAAGTAGGTAAGTGCAAAAGAACCAAAAAGAAAAAAAAAAGATAAAAAGAAATGATAAATACAAAAAGGGGCACTTACCTATAGGAGAATTTGATCTAATAATAAAAATGCGAAAGAAAAGAGATGCTCAAAGAAATACATGAGTAGTCAGTCAAGGATCTTAAGAAACGGTGTCCGACATTTGTGATTCTGAACTTCATACTAACACAGTGAGCGAGATAATAACTCTGATTCTAAGCCAAAAGCCACTAGTTCTCCCGTTTGTTTGTTCATCCCACCTTGTCCCTTAGCCCCGTTACAACCGTAAAAGACCTCAAAAAGTGTGTTTCTTGTGCGTAGGAGATGAAGATAAATGTTATACAAACCTATGAGCTGACTTTGCATGCCTTGAACATTGAGTGCAAACACTTTAACCCGAGAGTTTTGGTGAGAGTGTGAATAAGCTTACAGGTAAAAAGACACCTCATTGTGGAAGTATAGCTGAATCGCTCAATTCAGGGAAGAAGGAATCAATTGAAAGGCCAACAGAAAGAAAGTTGCGAAAGATCTCAGCAGTACTGTGGTAAGATATCTGCGGATAATTTGGGGGACCCTTGCTAGTTTCTCGAGCATCACTTGAGGACAAGCAATGAAGTAAGTTTGGGGTTGTGATCAGTCACGATTCTCACTATGTTTTTGTCACTTTCCTGATGATAATCCAGGTATTTTGCACTGCTTAATGTCATAGTGTAGTCTTTTTAATCTGTTTAAGTAATTATGTTTGTGTTTGCAAGTTTTATCCGTTTATTAGTTTTCGAGTTTATTTTCCCATTTTATGCGTTGGTTTGGTTGTTTAATGGTATTTTAGATCTAGGAGATTCTTCACTCGACCCAGTGCAAGAAATGTCGGAAGTAAAGAGCAAGACAAAGAAGAAAGGAGAGAATCAGTGGTGCAACACGGGCGCCCTTGTTGAGTAACACGACCCGTGTTGCTGGGCATGCAAGCAAGAGGCAAAAGTGGAGAAGCAGTGGTGCAACACGGGCACCAGTGTTGCCTAACACGACCCGTGTTGCTGCTACTGAGCGCAAAATATTTTTTAAAGGATCCAGAGTACCAACACGGGCACCCGTGTTGCCCAACACGACCCGTGTTGGCTTGTTACGCTGATTTTCATGTTTTTATGATTTTTACTCAAAAAGTGATCCAGAAGGGCGTTTTGGTACTTTCCGACTTAAAAAGAAGTGTTTGCAATATATAGTGAAGGATGGAGAAGAGAAGGGGTATCTTTTACACAACCAAAGAAATTGAATCTGAAGCAGAGCAACATAGGA
Source organism: Vicia villosa (assembly GCF_029867415.1). Classification (NCBI taxonomy): domain Eukaryota; kingdom Viridiplantae; phylum Streptophyta; class Magnoliopsida; order Fabales; family Fabaceae; genus Vicia; species Vicia villosa. Next base: position 92,862 of record NW_026706615.1, read on the forward strand.
GATTATTGGAGAAGAGAGATCATTCATGAGCAAGAGCAATTGAAGATCACAAATTCCCCAATTATCTGTAATGTTTAACTTTGATACTTTTGAATTTCTTTTGAACAATATGAGTAGCTAAACCCCCAATGCTAGGGGTGTGTCCCTGATTTGGTTTGTAATGACTTTGATATTTTGATTTGATCGACTTCATGTTTATGTTATTCAGTTCAATTTTATACCGTTTTTAATGCCTTTTTTATCAGACAAATAAAAATTGTTTTATGATTAACAATTTGCCGGATCGCAATTGTTAAGGTTTGTATTAAATTGAACCTTAGTAGATATCACCTAGGACTAGGGATACCCTACGGTCACTAAGAACTCTTGATAGAAAATAAGCTTGGTTTTATCTAATTTCTCTAAGGACTTAGGGTTTGTAGATGCAAAACCAAAGGTTTGCCCAATAAGGATTTAGGGGCAAACACTCTAAAGATTTAGTAATTGAATATCATGAACTTGTTGAAGAGATCTCAAATAGGATTCAGGGTTATTACAGAGCAAATTACACACCTTGCCTTGGCATTTACTCATATTAGTGAAAAAGGTTTAAATTTACTGTCTGCTATTTTTATTCTAAATTTAGAAACTATAACTCATTCAAAAACCCCAGTTGACTTTTTATTTAATTGAATAATTATAAAACTTATATTCCAACGCAGTCCTCGAGATCGATACTTGGTTTTAACCTTTTATTACTACTTCGTAAAAATAGTACATTTGCTATTTTTCCGATCAAATTCCATATGATCATTCCCCACCAATAATGGACATAGTGAGACTAGGCATATATTGACATGTAGTGCTGGCCATAGTTGGCCTTGGAGATAACTCGTTGTTACTGGAGCGCTGTGGGCTGTCGACGATGCAACCACTAAGCACGAACCAGCTTCAGACTCTTGTGAAGCACCGATATTTACTCCCGGGGGTTGTTCCCCATTTGGATTTGGATTTCTTGGATCACCCATTTTTCACCCACTTCTCAATCTCATGCACGAATTGAGACGAACTCAACACAAATGCGACCCAACAGGTGTGCCAATTTGTTTCTCGGGAACAATCTCTAGCCTTTTATTAAAAGTTACTTGCAGGATCAGCTACAATAATCCTAGACTTAGTTTTGAGTTTAATGTGACTTTGGTAACTTAGATCGAATGATATAAAGACGCGCAAGAGAACAAGACAATTTCAAAGAAAAAGTAAATAAACAAACAGCTTTAAAGTGTAAAAACTGGAATTTGAATTGAATTAAAATGTTGGAAGCAAACATACATTTCAAGCAAGGAACTTGTTTCTCTCTTAAAATCGGATACTTTGAGCGTAATGTTTTGAATGCAATAAATTGCGACCTCTAAAATGAATACAACAACTTGCTTAAATAGATAATACATAAAGATAACCGTCGATGGTTACTAATTTTCCACGTTGGGATTTGTGCGAAGCTTTTCCCAAACTTCCCCACTTTCTGCTTCATGACTCATAGGTTGGAAACTTCTCTTGCCGCCGTTTTATCAATGTCGGTCGACAGTCGATCCAAACTCCTAAGCCGACGTCTTAGTCGACTAGCTCCTTGGGAATTGTTTCATCAATTCCGTCGACATCCCCCCACTTGTCTCATATAGGATAATTAATGGGCCTTACTGATAAAAGACACCCTCTCCACTTGGGCCCATTTACTTATTCGAAAATTGCTTGTCAACAACACTCTAATTTAATTTGATTATTTCAATTTTTATTATCTATATATTATAAATTTTTCTAAATCTCAATTTTAATTTAAAATAATAAAAATTTTATCATTAAAAATAATTTATCAATAAAAAATATAAAATAAAAATTGTTTTTATTTATTTAGAAAAGATAGAGTATAGTATTGTAAGAACAATAAACTTATTTTGTATTTTAAAATTTAATTAAACACATTTTTTTTAGACCTAAAGTAAAATTTTGGACTATCTTATTTTTGGGCTATTTGATATTTAGACACTTGATATAAATAAATCTTATAAAACATACTAGTAGAAGACCCGTGCGTCCGCACGGGTAAGTCAAATCTTAAGATGAAGAAAGTATTATAAACGCATAAAAAGAAAAATTTAAAAATTCGAATGAGGAATGTTAATTTAAGATTCACAACATGAAATGAGTCTATATATAAAAGCTATGTAAAAAAAACATGGGAATGCAATAGTAATTCATATCTTAAGTCATTTGATAAGGCTTGATTGTTGGTGATATACAATTGTTATTATAAAATCACTAATAACTCAAAATATTTAAAAAGAAATATTTATCAAATCACCGGCATGATAAATTTAATATGTCTAATAACTATAAATATTTACAAATATGACTAATAACTATAAACATTTACAAATATCAATGATAATTATAAATATTTATAATATTTTATTGTTAAAATAAAAAAGGTATTGTGGTGATAGTGTCCCGTGAAAATTAACTTTATGCTAATTATAAATATTTATAATATTTTGTTGATTTTTTTTTAGTTGAATAGTGTCCCGTGATATATAATTATTATTATAAAATCACTCATAATTGAAAATATTTAAGAAATTAAAAAAACACGACTTTGTGTATGAACCAACTTCTAGCTGTAGCAACACAAAATAAGTTGGTATTTCAGCAGAAAAGTAAGAAAGTGGTAAATTGGAACATTCAGAATGTGAAAAAAAGTTGTTACATATGAAGTGAAATGGTTAAGTATTACATGATGAAATGAAGTAAGATGATTTTGATAGAAACATTAATTGCGTTTAAGGTTTCTATCAAATTAAAATACTTATAGAAACATGATATGTCATTAAATTTTGCTTACATCTTACTATTTGAAAACTAACCATATCACTGAACATAGCAGCATTATTATAGCAATTGATCAAATACTTGAAACATGGACTAATAATACAAGATTGGAAAGATTATAGATATGACAATCCTACATGTGCTCAGAATTTTACTGCTAACAAATGCCATCTGTCATACCCTAATTTTTGACCCCCCCTGAGATGACATATCTTCAGGATTTTCATCAGGTCAAAACTAGTGCCCAAAGCAGTCACTTCTTCATCTGGCATTTAATCAAGGATGTTCAAAGACAAGAAAACTCAGGCAAAGGATCAATCAATAGAAGGATTAGTCTCTAACATAATCATAGGACTCAAGAGCTTCATTTTCTCACCTATGGTTGATTAGATACCCAGTCCTCTGAATACAGATTTAATCAGGTCACCAGACTAGGGTTTTGAGCCTATCAAGGACTAAAATCAGGGATCACCTTTGGGAAACCCTAAAAAGCCCCTGGGGATCATTCAAAGACATCAATCATCTTCAAATAGCTCATATAACAAGATCCACTGGACATTACACCTCAATTCAAAGTCTACAGTCATCATTTTCATCTGGTCGACAATTAGGGTTTTTGACCTAATTCACAAGGATAGTTGACTTTTAATCAGAGGCATGGATCCAAAACTCAAGACATGATTCAAGAACTTTTACCACCTCAATATAACCCATTTACATCACTCATTTGAGGAGAAGATCTTGATTCTACACAAAAGTCCAAATCTCACCTTATCTGGAAAAAAGTCAACTGTATGGGATCACCTTTGACTTTTAAGATTTTTGGTCAAACCATGACTTTCAAGGATCAATATCATCAATATATGGATATTAAAGTCATTTGACTAAAGAAATTCAAGAAGAATCTTCAAGGAGCAAAAAGTCGAGAATTAGGGTTTTTGAGGGCATTGTGGGAACTCAAAATTCCACCTACACAACTCAAAAAACTTCCAACATGAAAGTTGTAGATCTTGCAAAATAAAACAACATCTTACAATGGAACTTTTTTCAAAAGATCAATCATTTAAGAGTTCTGGAAATTTTGAAGTTTTAGGTCATAAACACTTGGAAAATTTTCTAAGTGTTTTAACCTAGTTTTCTTCCAACTTTGGCCTCATTTTTCACAAATTTGCCAAAGGATTCTGAAGAAACTCCAAACTAATGATTTGAAGTAGATGTTTAGGGCTTTCCAAATTGTGTTCAACCTTCTCCAAATTCATTTTGAGCTAGGAGTTTTGCTTGTTCAAAGTTGGCCTCATGAAGTGAAATTATAGGTCATGCATCATTTTTGAACTTTGCAATTTTGTGCACATGACCTCAATTATGGATGCTACACGACCCATAACACATCTGAAAACATGCCATGCATTCATTTTCACGATGCCATGATAATTGAGGAAGATTCCTAAAACAAGAACATGTGATTATGTAATGATTACATTTGAGAATTTATGGCAAATTGATGAATCACCCAAGGAATCTTCTCACCAACCAATTAGAGCTCACTTTGTATCTGAAATGTTCCCTAAGATCAGATAGAATCAATGGATAGGGAGCTGGCTCGAAAATGCCATGATCACACTTGGATATTCTTTGAAATTTCTTCATGGCTAAGAAACCAAATTCACTTCACTAAGCAAGCTCACTCTCTCAATCAGTACTGAATCATTTGCCTATAAATAGGAGAGCATACCTCAGTAGAAAAACACACCAAAGCAACCATATTCCTTGCTTTCTCTTTCTCTTCTCATGCTTATTGTTTTTCAAAGTTCTTTGGCAAGAAGAATCGTTTTCTTCAAACCAGAGCTTATCTTTGGAAAGTAAGAATTCTAACATCTCAAGGAGGTTCATTTGAGGTGATCCAAGCACCTGGATCAATTCTGTAAGTGGAGGAACGCCATTGTTGCTCTCACTTTGGAGCTGTTGTAGTTGGAGGTCCATAGAGCAATTCAGAAGGTTTCCAACAAAGCCAAACATCCAGGCACGTTCCATAGGAGGTAGTGGAGCTATCCAGATGGTCGCAGCTCATCTGTAACTGCAGATTCATCATCCTCCATGTTCACTTGAAGCTCAAATCGAGGGAGGTCCATAGAGCAATTCAGGAGAATTGAAGTTACAATAAGCATTCAGATAGCATCACTGAGTCCCAAGGAAGCTTTTGGGATCATTCATACAAGCCCAGGTGCTCTCTACCATCCTCACGACCTCCATTTTCAGAGGTAAGTTTCTGAACTCCACCTCTTTAATTTAAGCACTCTTTGTGGTAAAACTCGATTCTATCTTGTTCAGCATCATCAGAGGATTGAAAACCCTCTATCATCATTCATTTATTCATCTTGTGCATCATTTAATTTTAAAATTAGGGTTTATGTGTTCTTCGTGTTCATACTGAAATTCTTTAAGTACACTTAGAATAAATAAATTCTGAGATCATGATCATGTTCCTCGTTTGAAAACGAGCAAGTTTGATGTTTGAATCATTTAAAATGGTTGAGAGATGAGAGAGCTCAGAAATCCAAGATGGAGGAGCTAGAGGTTGAAGATGGTAATGGTGGTGGCGCCATTTTTTTGAATTCTTAGGTTTAAGTTTAAAATAAATTTAGTGGTAGTTGTGTTATTTACGAATTCATCGTAATGGCTCAATGGTTACAGCGCGCGTCCAAAGTCTCCTCATGCCCAAGGTCTGGGGTTCGAATCCCCCTCGCCTCAGACCTTTTGATTTTATTTTTCTTTTTTCCACTCTATGCACTAGACAACACACATATTGCAATGAAATCCCCTCTATAACACCATGCGTGCGTTGGCTGGTTGGTGTGTGTTTTGATTGTTGGCTTCAAGGGCGTGGGTTCAAACCATGGTGAGGCCAAAATATTATTTTTTATCACTTTTCCTTTTCATTTTCTTCACAACTTCACACAACTAATTCACCTATCAAATTAATTCATTTTCACTTCATTTTTCACACACTTGTTATTTAATATACCTATTTTATGAATAATCAAAAAAATCATAAAAAATATATTTTATTTCATGTATTTTAATTAGGTTTAAAATAGTATGTTTTAAATGTTTTCTTAAATACTTTAAAATATATATTTTTATTTTGTTTTAACCCAATTACTTTGTGAATAATTTTATGATAAAACCCTAATTATTTAGGTCTTAATTAGGTATATATTTCATCTTTGCCTTAATTAAGTTGACTTTTGTCAATATTCAAAACTGTTTTCAATCTCTGATTAAACAAATGATTAAGGTTTTCAAACAACAAAACCTTATATCATTTCAATCATTTTCAACTGTTTCTCATAAACAGTAAATCATTTTTTAAGTGGGCCTCTAATAGAGTGTAAGTCCCAACACCTTCTTTCTTTTCATAGTTTGTTTTCAAAAAACTGTATTTACAAAATCTTCTTTCTGTTTTCAAAACATTCTTCTGGTATTTGAAGGGCATTATTCCCGGTGAAACTCTTCAGATACCTATGTGACCTATGTCCATCTTCACTTCTTCTGTTTTCAAAAAAACTATTAACTGTTTATCATATATATATATATATATATATATATATATATATATATATATATATATATATATATTCAACTGTTATCCACCAATTACTGTTGAGGCTCTGTACATACTTCTTCAAAGGCCTCCACTCCATCCAGGTTAGGCTTTACAAGCTTTCAATTTACAGTCTTTATTTAAATTACTGTCAAATATAAACTGTGCATATATATTAGTTTAGAACTACGTTTGAGTGTAAACCCTAGGACAGTTAAACTATATATATATATATATATATATATATATATATATATATATATATATATATATATATATATATATATATTATAGGAATATGACCTAGGATTGAGAATGTCTTCCCGGTGAAGGCTCTTTCCTAATTAGAGATCTGTAGTTCAAACCCCCAAGATGAATTATTCCCGGTGAAACATCTTGGCAAAAACCTTAGAATCCAAAAAAATAGGACACATCCACCCAAAGAGGAATTATTCCCGGTGAAACCTCTTACCCATTTGCTTAAAGCCAAAATAAGTTCAAAACTACATAGCTTTCTCTTGTGCTATAACAAGGACCCTCGATGACCCTCGATTAGCCTCCTCTTGGGCTTTGTACAAGGACCCACAGGCTTCTTAAAAGCATTTCCAGCTTCCTCTTGAGCTTGTATACAAGGACCCACCAGGTTTCTTATAAACATAGGAACAGGTCTTTAGTCACCTTTTAACATATCCTGGTGAGTTTCTTCCAATTTAAACCAAACTTTAAACAAGCTAAGTTTGTCTCAATTTTACATTGAGTACACCTTTTGGAATGAGAGACATGGACAGTCTCTGTCACCCTTATCCTCATCAATCTTCCTTAGCAGAGTCTAGGATCCATGTTTGCTTATCCTCAGTCAGTGTCAGCCTTCATCTTGGGCTTTAAACAAGAAGTCTCATTATATAATCTTTCTGCCATCATTTTAATAAAACCCCTGGAAAGGGTTAGCCTCCAAAATCATTCTTTCATCTTAACAAAAACCCCTGGAAAGGGTTAGCCTCCAAAATCACTTCTTCAAAAACCAAAGATTCATTTCTCTTAGGAGATAATTTCCCCAAAAGAGTCAAAACCCCTGGAAAGGAAGCCTCCAAAAACATGACAAAAATCAGTCTTTTAACAGACAATTTTACCAGCTGAGTCAAAATCCCTGGAAAGGGTTAGCTTCCAAAAATCAGTCTTTTAATAAATAAATCCTTCAATAGAGTCAAAATCCAACAAAAAACACAGTTAGCCTCAACCTTGGGCTTCATACAAGGCACCAAAACAATAAAACTCCCTGTTAATAGTCAGCCTCAACCTTGGGCATTGTACAAGGTAGATAATAGAGTCTCCCCTAGTGAGTCCTTCATTATTCAGTAGCCACAACCTTGGGCTTTGTACAAGGCAGATAAACCATATTTCATGTGTCAAAGATTCCTAACATCTAGGATATTTTCCCATAGAGTCATCCATACTCAGTTTATTTAAGAGTCCGCCACAACCTTGGGCTTTGTACAAGGCAGAAAATAATGTTTTCCCTAGCTAGAGTCAGCCTCAATTCTGGGCTTTGTACAGAACACCAAATAAAACCCATCAAAATAGATTCTCCCCAAGTAGAGTCAGCCTCAATTCTGGGCTTTATACAGAACATAAAAATCCCTTGTAAATTAATCCCCAGTGGAGTTTTCTCCCAGAGTCAATAAACAATCAATCAATCAAAAAGCCTCAAGCTTGGGCCTCATACAAGCCAGTTTAAAAAAAAATCAAATCTTTTATACAGTAGATAGACATAGCTTATCTCTATAGAGAGATCTTTCCTCTATCTCACCATATTCAAACAAACAAACATTACACATTTCAATTTCAATCAAAGTCTCCCATTTAGGACTCTGAAAGACATGCTCTGGCACATCCCCAGACTTGTACACTTTCCCTAATTTGGACGAGCATCTTTCTTTCATTCAAGAGATACTAGCATACTTGCAAACACACAAGTAAGGTCACTCTCTTAATGAAATGAATCCAGTTATTCTGTCACTCTTTCAAAATGTTTGTGGTGGAATAGTAGAAATACCTCTCGATAAAGATGACTTCATGTCTCTTTACTGTAAACAGAGATTTAATTCAAAGCTTCAACCTTGAGCTTCAAGCAAGGCACCCAAAAACAATTAATAATCAATTAGTTCCCCGAACCACATTAAGCTCTGACTTCCATTAGGGATATGTAGGCATGAGGTTCACAAGGAACCTCAGCGAGCTAATAAAATACCAAAAATAGTCAGTCTGTCTGTCTGTCTTTCTTTTATTCAATTCAATTCCTTCTCCTAACACAAAGGAGAAACTTTCCCAATCATTAGCAGTAAACACAATCACAATGACACAGAGAAGGTTCCTGTAGAGTACTACAGATATGTAGGGTGTTTAAACACTTCCCTATGTATAACCGACCTCCCGGACTCCAGAATTTCTAGTCTAGGTGAATCCCCACACTTAGCAAACTCCTAGGGTTTAGTTGAGATCTTTTTTTCCCTTTCCTACTCGTAGGACAATAAGAAACTTCGTGTGATATCGTAGGAAGAACTGTAATAAAATTCATCCCACCACGGGCGCATTCTCCTTCCAAATTTCGCGTGAAGGGTCTAGCGTGCCGTCCTCCCAAGTGAAACGGGGAGGTAAAAAAAATGACACCACAGAAAAAATGGCGACTCTGCTGGGGATATAAGTGTTAAAAACCTTGGTTTTTCATCTAAACCAATGGTTGACCTGTTGCTGGTCCAGCCCCAATGAGGAATTAGGGATGCCAAATTCCCCCTCAAACAAGAGAGGTCCTGCCTAACCTCTGTGTCATTTCATGTGTTTGCTGCATTTATATTTGTTTATTTTGTTTATTCTGTATCGGGAAAGGGCTTGATTCCCCCTTGTGGTGAGAAATCCTATACCCGGATTTGAGTGCAACATAAGATAGGATGGAGGATGTCTTCTCGGTGAAGACCCTCTAATCTTGGTTCACAATTCTACTCTTGGGATTTGCCTGGCTGGTTGTGATTAACTGCGCCAATGCATTCCGAGACTGATTTGTACCAGGAGGACCTAGAAACACATTAACCCCACTTAAAGCCTTTTTTAGGACGTAGAGCGGTGATTACGAAAGTAATTGTCACGCAGATACTACACTCAGAGAAAACTCTCTTATAGATACCAATCAACGTATCTTTAAGGTTGAGCAAAAACTCTGAGACCCCTAGAACCCGTTCTACAGGTACAAAAATCCTTATCCTTAGTTTACCATTGGGGCGAGGTTTGCGTTTTGACTTCATGACCACTATACCCTTCAACGCCATGTTTGGTTAAAAACTCTTGTGTGTGCATTCATGCATTCATGCATCATTCATTAATAACAACTAAAAACAAAAAGAGTCTTTTTCGAGTCGTTTTTCAAGGAAACTAAATAACGAAAGTTTTAAACTTCATAGAAAGAGAGAAACGGGGAAAGGACTTAAGGATCTATACCATGGATTATGGGAGAAAGAGAGCTAGGAAATACACCTTCAAGATTCCCCAGGTCGAGGAACTGGGAAAGCTCGGAAAACTGGTGGTCAACCCCCAGGCTTTCAAGGAGAAGTACGAAAAACTTCTGCCTTTGCTCATTACCAACATGGTGGATGGGATCCTTCCCACCTTGGTACAGTTTTACGATCCAACGTATCACTGCTTCACCTTTCCAGATTATCAGCTCATGCCTACGTTGGAGGAGTACTCTCGTCTGATTGTAATACCCGTGTACGCGCAAAATCCGTACTCCGGTTTGGAAAAGAATCCTGACGACATTATCATTGCTGCAACTACTCCTTTGAACGTAGTCGACATCAGAACTCATATGGTGAGTAGAGGAGGAATTCAAGGATTGCCCTCCAAATTCCTGTTTGATCAAGCTCGGTACTTCGTCAGCATCCAAGATATGAGCGCTTTTGAGGAAATCTTGGCTTTGCTTATCTACGGATTGTTTTTGTTCCCTAACATTAACGATTTCGTCGACATCGACGCAATTAAGATCTTCTTAATTGGAAATCCAGTTCCAACCTTGCTTGCGGATGCTTATCACTCTGTGCATTCAAGAAACCTGCAGCGAGGAGGATTAATCACATGTTGCGTACCGTTGTTATACGAATGGTTCGTTTCGCACCTGCCGAAGTCTAGCACTTTTTGGAACATGAGGGATGGCCTTTACTGGTCACAGAAAATCATGTCTCTCACTCATACGGACATTGAGTGGTGTAGTCCTGACAACGACGAAACCAAGATCATCTTCAGTTGCGGAAGTTTTCCCAACATACCCCTTATTGGAACTAAGGGAGGAATCAGTTACAATCCAGCTTTAGCCCGTCGTCAATACGGCTATCCCATGAAAAATATACCAAGTAACATCCAATTGGAGGGTCTGTTCTTCAAGAACATCGACGATCATGGCAACATGCTGAAGAAGGAAATTGTCCAAGCCTGGCGTTTTGTTCACAGCAAAGGGAGAAGATTGTTAGGAAAACATCTTTGCATCTCCCTGGATCCTTACCTTCAATGGGTACGCGTCAGAGCATTCAAGCTCAGGATGCCATATCAGCGTCAAGAACCTATTCCCCTGAGGGAACCAATTTACCTTTTCTCCACCGATGTTGAAAAACTACAAGCGGCATTAAGCAAGGTATGCCAAGAAAGGAATGCTTGGAGGAACAAGTATCGAATCGTCAACACGAAAAACGTTGAGATTCATAACATCCTGAGAAGGAAGGATGAGTTACTTGAAGTGCTCGATCGACAAGTGTCACAAACGTCCCTTTCTCATCATATCCCTCCTGCTTCCTGGATCATCGATCAACTCACGTCAGAGAACGCTCAGCTCAAGAAACAGAAGAAGATGTTAGAACGTGAAGTCGGCTCTTCGTCAAAGTTTTAGAGTCCTTTCTCTCAGTTTCTCTGTATTTCTTTTTTTTTCAAAGTGTGTAAAAACGGCGTTTTCGCTTAATTAATAAAAGTTTGATGTTTCATAACGTAATTATGGTGTTTCCTTGAAAAATATTAACTTAATTGCATATCATGCATCGCTTTAGTCGTACGCACTGACACGAGAATTGTCGCGGATCTAATAGTCACTTTCCTTTCTCGAGAAATAGAGGAGGAGAAGGAGGTGAACCAAGACTTTCAAGCTGTCTCATCCATACAACACTCGTTCAAGTCGCAAGAAAAGAATGGATGACTTTGAGCAAGAGAATGGAGAACTCAGAGAAGAGATTACTACTCTCAAAGGTGCTATTGAGAGGCTCAATAGCATGGTAGAAGCCCTGGTAGTTGCACAGAATCGACCAACGCCAGAAGAACCACAAAGGACTGTGGTTTCCGAGATTGTTTCTACTCCTATTCCTCAGTATACCATGCCACCCGACCGACCTTGGGGCATGCCGTATAACTTTACTCCAGAAGGGTACATACCCCCAGTTTCTGAAATTCCAAGAGCTACAATGGAGATGCAACCACCGGAGGGTTACAAACCTCTGGAAATTGAAGTTCCAAGAGCAACGGCAATGGGTTTCACACAACAGAATGCTGAGATTCCAAGATCTGCTATCATGGCTTCTCCACAGCCGATTATGCATACTTTTCCTCCACCGGGCGGACAAGTATATCATCACGCTCCAAGTGAGGATGCTGGCGTGTATGAAAGATTGGACGAGTTCCAGGAACAGTTTCTGCAAATGCAGAAGGAACTCAAGACTCTTCGAGGACAAGATCTATTTGGAAAGAATGCTACAGACCTCTGTCTGGTTCCAAATGTTAAGATTCCTCACAAATTCAAAGTACCAGATTTCGAGAAGTACAAAGGGAATTCATGCCCACAAAGTCACCTCGTAATATACGCTCGAAGAATGTCAACTCAGACTGATAATCAACAATTACTCATTCATTATTTTCAAGACAGCCTGACTGGTGCTGCACTCAAATGGTACATGAACTTGGACAGTTCAGAGATTCGTACTTTTCGAGACCTCGGAGAGGCCTTCGTCAAACAGTATAAGTACAATCTGGATATGGCTCCCGACAGAGATCAACTCCGGGCCATGACTCAAAAGGATAAAGAAAGCTTCAAGGAATATGCTCAGAGATGGCGTGAAGTTGCTGCTCAAATTTGTCCACCACTTGAAGAGAAAGAAATGACAAAAATCTATCTCAAAACTTTGAGTCCATTTTACTACGGACGAATGGTTGCAAGTGCACCAAGTGACTTTACCGAGATGGTAAACATGGGTGTACGTTTAGAAGAAGCAGTTCGGGAAGGACGCTTGAACAAAGAACCAGAATCTTCTATTGGTCCAAGGAAGTATGGAAGTTCTTTCCAGAAGAAAAAGGATCAAGATGTTAGCAATGTCTTGCACAAAATCAATAAGAAATTTCAACCTCATGTTGCAACAATAACTCCGGTTGTTAACTCAGCGCCAGCTTATCAACCTCAGGTCTCGCAACAACAAATTCAACAAAGGTCGCAGCAACCTCAGCAGCAGGTTCGACCTCCAAATTTCAACAATTGGGCTCCAAGGTATCCTGCCTTTGACCCCGTACCAATGCCGTATGCGGAATTATTTCCAACATTACTGGCAAAAGGACTCATTCAGACAAGGAGTCCTCCAAATCCTACAAACAGTTCCTCACCATGGTATAAGGCTGACCAATCTTGTCCCTATCATCAGGGGGCACCAGGTCACAATATTGAGAACTGTTTCTCTTTCAAGATTGACGTCCAACGATTAGTGAAGAGCGGAATGCTATCCTTCAAAAATACTAGTCCAAACGTCCAAGCAAATCCTTTGCCGCAGCATAAAGAAGCTTCAGTGAATTGGATAGATCAATACCCTAACGTCATTCAAATCTACGACATTCGTCAGATAGGGGAAAATCTTGTCAAGATGCACGCTAAACAAGCTGGGTACGGCCATGTACCACCTCACAACTACTTCACATGCGATATTTGTCCAAAGAATGATCAAGGATGTGCCGTAGTTCAAGCTGCATTACAAGAACAAATGGACTTAGGATGGATTCAACATATCCGAGTCAGGACTGAACATGACATCAACATGGTTCAAGGATGTCCAGGAGAATACAAAATCTACAAAGTTGAAGATCTCGAAGGATCGGTAGTCAGGTTCCATAAAACTTTAAATGGACTTGCCTACTTTGGAACAGATTTCCACGCTTACAGTAGATGCAGAATTTGTCGAAAAAATTCACAAGGATGTTTGCGTGTTCGCAACGACATTCAAAAGCTGATGGATGACAATACCATTACTGTTCTTGCCAACAGAGAAGATGACGAAGTCTTTACCGTATCTCCTCAAATTAATCAAGTTGAACCAATGCAAGTCAAGTATGATAGCAGGAAGATAGCAGTTGCTCCGCTAGTCATCTACTTACCAGGTCCTGTACCGTATGAGTCCAGCAAGGCTATACCATACAAGTACAATGCTACATTCATTGAAAATGGTAAGGAAATACCATTACCGTCTGTTGTCAACATTGCTGATGTTAGTCGAGTCACCAGAAGTGGACGAGTCTTCAACAGAACAACAGAAAATGTGGAGAAACCTTCGGAGGAAGTACCACATAGGCAAGACAATCATCCGACCAATGCTGTTCAAGCGAAAGAAAATGATGAGATCTTGAAGTTAATCCAGAGGAGTGAATACAACATTGTAGATCAATTACTACATACTCCGTCTAGGATTTCTGTCCTTTCCCTGCTATTGAGTTCTGAAGCTCATAGGGAAGCTCTACAGAAAGTTTTGGAACAAGCTTTTGTAGAACCTAGCGTCACAATAAGCCAATTCAACAACATCGTTGCCAACATCTCCGCCGGAACTAATCTGAGTTTCTGTGACGAAGATCTTCCTGAAGAAGGAGTGGACCACAATCTTCCACTTCACATCTCAGTTGGCTGCATGGGTGATGTACTCACAGGAGTCCTAATAGACAACGGATCCTCTCTCAACGTCATGCCGAAATCAACATTGTCAAGATTATCTTTCGAAGATTACCCTCTAAGAAAAAGTCATGTCATCGTCAAAGCATTTGATGGATCAAGAAAGTCAGTTTTTGGAGAAGTGGATCTTCCCATAACTATTGGACCTCAGACGTTCAAGATCACTTTCCAAGTTATGGATATTCCAGCACAATACAGTTGTTTGCTAGGTCGCCCGTGGATTCATGAGGCTGGGGCAATTACTTCAACACTTCATCAGAAACTGAAGTTCATAAGAAATGACAAATTGGTAACCGTATGTGGAGAACGAGCTCTGATCGTCAGCAACCTGTCATCATTCTCCGACATAGAACCAAAAGAAGTTGTTGGAACTAAATTCCAAGCACTTTCCTTGGACAAAGGAAAGGAGAAAGCAGCGTCTATTTCTTCCTACAGAGATGCAATCCAAGTTGTAAAGGATGGCACTACCAGTGGTTGGGGGCACATTAATATTCCTACCAACAACAAGAACAGAACAGGAGTTGGATTCTTTCCAACATCATCAAAGACTATTCCAGGAATTGAGGTAGTTCTTCCAATTCAAGAAACTTTCTGCAGTGGAGGTTTTCTTCAACCTGTTCAACAAACAGTCAATACCATCGGTACGGAAAACACCGATGAAGAGGAATGGCTATCCTATCTTAACAAAGCAGGATACATAGCCCTATCAGAGTCTGAATCACCTTGCTGTTATCCGACTAAGGGATCTGAAAGTAAGACTCAACCAAGCAGTGATGAAGTTACTAATAGCTTCACCACCAGAAGTCATGGTTCATCAGAAGAAGTTCCTCCTATCCCCGAAGAAACTTGGGATACATTAGGAGAACCAAGCGGAAAATTCGACTACATGGTGAAATACTCCGCTCCTGAAAGTTCAAGAATCTCTCTTGAAGATATTGTTCCAACTGGATGGAACAGTGATTTTGAGTACCTCTCTCAGCCAAAAGAGATGTATAACCCTTGCTATTCATCATCATCGATCTGGTGAAATCATCATTGAGGATTATATCCCCAAGTCACCTTCCGAGGCTACGGATCTAGAGTTCACATATCTAGTCAATGCCATCTTGGGAGAAGAGCAAGACCAAAATACAGAAGAGGATGATCTCGAAAGTGTCTCCGACAACGAGTCTCTCCATTCAGAAGATTGGAAGTTTCCTCAAAAGAAAGTTCGACATACTCCACTTGGAAATGGGTATGCTCACACCGCTCAGTCTGCTGAAGTAGAAGAAGATCGTCTGAGTGTTGCAAAGACAGTGGTTGGTAAATCAAGACCTACCACAGGCCAGCTTAAGCCTAAGGTTCCAGATTACTTAGTGCACAATGGGGTTCGCCACTATTGGACAGCTGTTGAAGTTACAACTGTTGTTCGCACTCCTAAGTAGGAACTTTCACCGTTATTTTGTCCTCTCACCATAGCCCAGGGTGAAGAGATGTTTCATAGGGCTTTGCATTTTACTATTTCTTAGGAAAATGTCCCTCTTTGCTTCGCCCAAAGCAATAGAGTTTTGTTTTATAGGGTCTTTGTTTCAAGAAATGACTGTCAATAAATAAAAATGTCATTCTGTTCCTTCGTTAGTTTTTCCTTTTCTTTTTTTCGGAAATTGGTAATCCTAAAAAACACCCTTAAAAAACATCAAATATTCCATTAACTGCATACACCGAGTCTTCCCTCGTTGTCTAAATAAAACTTATCACACATATGCAGATTAATCATAAAATACCCCGTTGAAACGTGCGACCGTATGACTTCTCCAAGCTTTGAGTTTCCTGTATTCGAGGCAGAGGAAGAAGAAGACGAAGAAATATCAAAGGAAATTTCACGATTACTTCAACAAAAGGAAGAGGCCATTCAGCCATACAATGAGCCTCTAGAGATCATTAACCTTGGTTCCGATGGAAACAGAAAAGAGGTTAAGATTGGAGCTTCGCTCAGTTCAGAGATCAGAGAGAGTTTGATACAACTGCTCAAAGAATTCTCAGATGTCTTCGCTTGGTCTTATCAAGATATGCCAGGGTTGGATACCAGTATAGTGGAGCATCACTTGCCATTAAAAGCAGAGTGCCCTCCGGTCAAGCAAAAATTGAGAAGAACTCATCCGGAGATGGCCATGAAAATCAAAGAGGAAGTTCAAAAGCAGATCAACGCAGGTTTCCTCGTCACTTCAGAATACCCTCAGTGGTTAGCTAACATTGTTCCCGTTCCTAAGAAAGACGGAAAAGTCCGCATGTGCGTCGACTACAGAGATTTGAACAAAGCTAGCCCTAAGGATGATTTTCCTTTACCACATATTGATATGTTGGTAGACAGTACAGCAAAATCCAAAGTTTTCTCATTCATGGACGGATTTTCGGGATACAACCAGATCAAAATGGCACCTGAAGACATGGAGAAAACAGCTTTCATCACCCCCTGGGGCACGTTCTGCTATCGTGTTATGCCTTTTGGACTAAAGAACGCAGGGGCAACTTATCAAAGGGCCATGACTACGCTTTTCCACGACATGATGCATAAAGAAGTGGAAGTCTATGTGGACGACATGATTGCCAAATCAGAAAATGAAGAAGATCACATACAGAATCTGACAAAGTTATTTCAACGCTTACGGAAGTTTCAGCTTCGCCTGAACCCCAACAAGTGCACCTTTGGTGTCTACTCAGGAAAACTCCTTGGTTTCATTGTCAGCAAACGAGGAATTGAAGTAGATCCAGACAAAGTCAAGGCAATTCAAGAAATGCCTTCACCCAGAACCGAGAAACAAGTTAGAGGATTTCTTGGACGTCTGAATTACATCTCGAGATTCATATATCTCATGACTGCAACTTGTGCTCCTATTTTCAAACTTCTACGGAAAAATCAAAGTTGCGTCTGGACAGACGATTGTCAGAAAGCGTTCGACAGCATTAAGGAATATCTGCTCGAACCACCCATCTTGTCTCCTCCAGTGGAAGGAAGACCTTTGATAATGTACTTAACCGTCTTAGAAGACTCCATGGGTTGTGTCCTTGGACAGCAAGACGAGACAAAGAAGAAAAGAGCATGCCATTTACTACCTAAGCAAGAAATTCACTGACTGTGAATCCCGCTACTCCATGCTCGAGAAGACGTGTTGTGCTTTGGCCTGGGCTGCCAAGCGTCTCCGCCAGTACATGATTCGACATACTACTTGTTTGATCTCTCATATGGATCCAATCAAGTACATCTTTGAGAAGCCTGCTTTAACTGGGAGAATTGCCCGTTGGCAGATGTTGTTATCAGAATATGACATTGAGTATCACGCACAGAAAGCCGTGAAAGGAAGCATTCTAGCTGAGCACCTGGCTCACCACCCACTCAATGGTCATGAATCAACCAGTTTCGACTTTCCGGACGAGGACGTCATGTACCTCAAGATGAAAGATTACGACGAGCCACTACCAGACGAAGGACCTGAGATAGGATCCCAGTGGGGCTTAATCTTTGACGGAGCTGTCAATGCTTATGGACGAGGAATTGGGGCAATCATTGTTACACCTCAGGGTACCCATATTCCATTTACTGCCAGATTAACTTTCAAATGCACAAACAATGAGGCCGAATATGAAGCTTGCATCATGGGTCTCGAAGAAGCCGTGGATCTAAGAATCAAACACTTGGATGTATACGGAGATTCTGCTTTGGTCATCAATCAAATCAAAGGAGAATGGGAAACACGCCAACCAGGGCTAATTCCTTACAAAGACTACGCGAGAAGATTGTTACCATTCTTCGACAGGGTAGATTTTCATCACATTCCTCGCGAAGAAAACAACTTGGCTGATGCATTAGCCACACTCTCTTCCATGATTAGGATAAATCATTGGAATGACATTCCTCGGATCGATGTTATGCGCCTGGATAGGCCCGCTCATGTTTTCACAGTAGAAGCAATCATCGACGACAAACCGTGGTATCACGACATCAAGAACTTTCTTCAAAAGCAAGAGTACCCTCTTGGGGCGTCAAAGAAAGATAGAAAGACTTTGAGAAGGTTAGCTTGTAGATTCTTCCTGAATGAAGATGTTCTGTACAAGAGAAACTTCGACATGGTTCTGCTCAGATGCGTTGACAGAAAAGAAGCAGAAGTACTCATGAGAGAAATACATGAAGGTTCCTTTGGTACTCACACCAATGGACATACCATGACAAGGAAAATACTGAGAGCAGGATATTATTGGCTGACGATGGAGTCAGATTGCTACCAGTACGCAAAGAGGTGTCACAAATGTCAGATCTACGCCGATAGAATTCATGTGCCACCATCTCTTCTCAACATACTCTCTTCCCCTTGGCCTTTCTCCATGTGGGGAATCGACATGATTGGAATGATCGAGCCAAAAGCGTCCAACGGACATCGCTTCATCTTGGTAGCTATAGACTATTTCACCAAATGGGTTGAAGCAGCTTCATATGCAAACGTTACAAGACAAGTTGTCGTCAGGTTTATCAAGAATCACATCATCTGTCGCTATGGCATTCCTAGCAAGATAATCACTGACAATGGGTCAAATTTGAATAACAAAATGATGAAGGAGCTTTGTGAAGAATTCAAGATTGAACATCACAACTCATCTCCTTACAGACCAAAGATGAATGGAGCTGTAGAAGCAGCTAACAAAAACATCAAGAAAATCATTCAGAAGATGGTCATCACTTACAAAGATTGGCATGAAATGCTCCCGTATGCTCTTCATGGTTACCGTACATCAGTACGTACTTCGACTGGAGCAACTCCTTTCTCCCTTGTATATGGCATGGAGGCAGTCCTACCTATAGAGGTTGAGATTCCATCAATGAGAGTCTTGATGGAGGCAAAATTAACAGAAGCCGAGTGGTGTCAAAGCAGATTCGATGAATTGAACTTAATCGAAGAAAAGCGCATGACAGCTTTATGCCACGGTCAGCTATATCAACAAAGAATGAAGAAAGCTTTCGACAAAAAGGTTCGACCTCGCACAATCAAAGAAGGCGACCTTGTACTCAAAAAGATTCAATCTTTTCTCACAGATTCAAGAGGGAAATGGACTCCCAATTATGACGGCCCCTACGTGGTCAAGAGAGCTTTCTCAGGAGGAGCCTTAATACTCACGACTATGGATGGAGAAGAATTCACCCGTCCTGTGAACGTCGACGCAGTCAAGAAATACTTCGCCTAAATAAACAAAAGAACAGCTCGCTAAGTTGAAAACTCGCAAAGAGCGGCTTAGGCAAAAAAGAGCGTCTCGGTGAATCGAAAACCCGAAAGGGCGATTCAGGAAAAAGTTAGAGACATAAAAAATAAATAATCAATCCCGGTAGACTTAAAACCCGAAAGGGGTAGTTTACGCAAAAGTTAGGGATATATGGCAAGTAACTGTGTTCAGGACAAACTTGATCATCCAAAAATCCATAGCGGAGTATTCATCAGCAGTAGGTCATCTTCTACGAAGCACGAATACAGCGCAACTCGGAGTGGAAGGGAAAGATAACGGTCGTCACGTTTCATCGTAGCCCTTTTCCCGAAAAATTACCAATTTCCAACTTTGTAAATACTCCATGGAATCAAGCATTTGGCTGATTACCATTCCATATATAATAATTTGAGCCTTGTGCCTTTCTTTGCAATCGAGTCTTATTCAGTTTCTTGAAATGCATTTTAAGTTTAAACAGTCATTTTCTTGAAACAAATGTTTTCATAAAATAAAATGAATTTACTTGCAAAAATAAAGGTGAAATTTCTTTCTAAGGTTTACAAACAATAGGAAGAATGCAAACAGTTGCTCCGAGAACGGTTGAGACTCCGGGAACCAAGATTTCCCCATGAGGTCGCTTTGCGAACATCTCCCGATGACGGATCTTCACTTCAATTCATATTACTCACTTCGGACAGCGGACAACTGATAACCAGGTATTCCCAACAGAGTTCGAACTACAAGAAGAGGACATCTTCTGATCAACAAGATTCAAGTCGTATCATAGGATTTTACATCCGCGACAATTCTATTCACTTTCACTTTACATTTTATATTTGTCATAATATTCATGCATACATTATAACTGCATAGTCGAGTCAGGCTTTGATCATGTGAATGCCCGAGTCATTAAGGCATATACTCAAGATTCCCCTGCAAAGTTGTGAAAGGGTTTTTCTTCTTCATAAAGAAGGTTCATACACCCAAATTCCCCAAGCAAGTCAACAAATGGTAGTCTCCCTCAAAGAGATAGTTTGTTCACTTTTGGAATTCCCCAGCCGAGATCTCCCGCAGAGCGACACTCGACAATCTTCTTCAAATAAGATAGTTTGTTTCGCATTTTGGAATTCCCCACAGGGTCGATGAGCGGTTCTCTTCTCCAAGAAGTGTGGATTCCCCGACATAATTGATAAGTGGTAGTTTTTCCTCCTGGAAAACAGTTTGGTATTTCCCCAGCAGGGTCAAGAGATGCCACTCTCCGTCAAAGAAAATAATTGGGAATCTCCCCAACAGATCGACAAATGATCCCCAACAAAGTCAGCAAATGGCAGTCTCTTTCATCAGAAGACAGTTTGCTCACTTTCTTTCACGACAGGGTCAACAAATGGCAGTCTCTCCCAATAGAAGACAGTTTGTTCCCCTAGCAATTGGCAAATGGCAGTCTTTCCCCAAGGAAAGACAGTTTGTCTGTTAAACATTCAAGAAATCGACAAATGGCAGTTTCTTCAAACAGTTTGTCTGTTTCTGGGATGTTTCATCCCCTTCAGAGTTGACAAATGGCAGTTTTCCTCCTAGGAAAACAGTTTGTTAATTCCCCTCAGAGTCGACAAATGGCAGTTTTCCTCTTAAGAAAAACAGTTTGTTGATTCCCCGGCATGAGTCGACATATGGCAGTTTTTCCTCTTGGGAAAACAGTTTGTTGATTCCCTGGCGTAAGTCGACGAATGGCGGTTTTCACCCCGAAAACAGTTCGTCCGCTTTCAAGCAAAGTCATTAGCCCCTCAAAAGATCATGAGGCCATATGACATTCTTTCAAGACGTCAAGTCAAAAGGGAAGATGGTGAAGTTTCTTTATTACCATCAAATGGCGTCTCATCTCCAAGTGCTGATGAGAAGTTTGATGAGGAAACAAACCTTTGAAGTTTCTTTATTACCATCAAATGGCGTCTCATCTCCAAGTGCTGATGAGAAGTTTGATGAGGAAACAAACCTTTGAAGTTTCTCTACTACCATCAAATGGCGTCTCATCTCCAAGTGCTGATGAGAAGTTTGATGAGGAAACAAACCTTTGAAGTTTCTTTACTACCATCAAATGACATCTCATCTCCAAGTGCTGATGAGAAGTTTGATGAGGAAACGAATCTTTGGAAATTTTTCTCTTTATCTGAGATATTGTCCAAACACGACTGAGACCAGTTTCGAGATATGGACATCCGAAACAAGGGAGAGGTTGTTTACCTTTTTCTAAGTGTCAACACTTAGTTAAAGAAGATGGATTGCGCATCCTACATTGCCATCCATTTACCAGAGTCCACATCAAGTATTTCTACAGGAGTTTGTCTCCTCATCCCCCGCCAAGTGCGACAACGGGATCAAGTCATGCAAGGATTTTGTCAATTACAACATCTCAGGAGCGCCCAAAATTCGGGCATTCTTTGATATTTAAGTCTCTTTCACGCAGGAGAGATCGAGATATCAATCTCTCTCCCTCCAGATAAAAGAAACTTAAATAGGGGCATCTGTCATACCCTAATTTTTTGACCCCCCTGAGATGACATATCTTCAGGATTTTCATCAGGTCAAAACTAGTGCCCAAAGCAGTCACTTCTTCATCTGGCATTTAATCAAGGGTGTTCAAAGACAAGAAAACTCAGGCAAAGGATCAATCAGTAGAAGGATTAGTCTCTAACATAATCATAGGACTCAAGAGCTTCATTTTCTCACCTATGATTGATTAGATACCCAGTCCTCTGAATACAGATTTACTCAGGTCACCAGACTAGGGTTTTGAGCCTATCAAGGACTAAAATCAGGGATCACCTTTGGGAAACCCTAAAAAGCCCCAGGGGATCATTCAAAGACATCAATCATCTTCAAATATCTCATATAACAAGATCCACTGGACATTACACCTCAATTCAAAGTCTACAGTCATCATTTTCATCTGGTCGACAATTAGGGTTTTTGACCTAATTCACCAGGATAGTTGACTTTTAATCAGAGGCATGGATCCAAAACTCAAGACATGATTCAAGAACTTTTACCACCTCAATATAACCCATTTACATCACTCATTTGAGGAGAAGATCTTGATTCTACACAAAAGTCCAAATCTCACCTTATCTGGAAAAAAGTCAACTGTATGGGATCACCTTTGACTTTTAAGATTTTTGGTCAAACCATGACTTTCAAGGATCAATATCATCAATATATGGATATTAAAGTCATTTGACCAAAGAAATTCAAGAAGAATCTTCAAGGAGCAAAAAGTCGGGAATTAGGGTTTTTGAGGGCATTGTGGGAACTCAAAATTTCACCTACACAACTCAAAAAACTTCCAACATGAAAGTTGTAGATCTTGCAAAATAAAACAACATCTTACAATGGAACTTTTTTCAAAAGATCAATCATTTAAGAGTTTTGGAAATTTTGAAGTTTTAGGTCATAAACACTTGGAAAATTTTCTAAGTGTTTTAACCTAGTTTTCTTCCAACTTTGGCCTCATTTTTCACAAATTTGCCAAAGGATTCTGAAGAAACTCCAAACTAATGATTTGAAGTAGATGTTTAGGGCTTTCCAAATTGTGTTCAACCTTCTCCAAATTCATTTTGAGCTAAGAGTTATGCTTGTTCAAAGTTGGCCTCATGAAGTGAAATTATAGGTCATGCATCATTTTTGAACTTTGCAATTTTGTGCACATGACCTCAATTATGGATGCTACACGACCCATAACACATCTGAAAACATGCCATGCATTCATTTTCACCATGCCATGATAATTGAGGAAGATTCCTAAAACAAGAACATGTGATTATGTAATGATTACATTTGAGAATTTATGGCAAATTGATGAATCACCCAAGGAATCTTCTCACCAACCAATTAGAGCTCACTTTGTATCTGAAATGTTCCCTAAGATCAGATAGAATCAATGGATAGGGAGCTGGCTCGAAAATGCAATGATCACACTTGGATATTCTTTGAAATTTCTTCATGGCTAAGAAACCAAATTCACTTCACTAAGCAAGCTCACTCTCTCAATCAGTACTGAATCATTTGCCTATAAATAGGAGAGCATACCTCAGTAGAAAAACACACCAAAGCAACCATATTCCTTGCTTTCTCTTTCTCTTCTCATGCTTATTGTTTTTCAAAGT
>NW_026706616.1:0-117722 GCF_029867415.1 Vicia villosa
AGCTTCCTTAGTGAAGTTGATTTGCTTTCTTAGCCATGAAGGAATTTTGCAAATATCTTTTATGCAATGATGAGAAATTTGATTCCATTTGATCAATCCCCTAGCCCTCGATTTTTCTTGATCTTAGGGGACAATTCTGAGCCAGAAATGAGCTCTAATTGGTTGGTGAGAAGATTCCTTGGGTGATTCATCAATTTGCCATAAATTCACAAATGTAATCATTACATAATCACATGTTCTTGTTTTTTAGAATCTTCTTCAATCCTTATGGCATGGTGAAAATGAATGCATGGCATGGTTTCAGATGTGTTATGGGTCGTGTAGCATCCATAAGAGAGGTTATTTGCACAAAATTTGCAAAGTCCAAAAGTGTCCATGACCTATAATTTTACTTCATGAGGCCAACTTTGAACAAGCATAACTCCTAGCTCAAATTGAATTTGGAGAAGGTTGAACACAATTTGGAAAGCCCTAAACATCTACTTCAAATCATTAGTTTATGTCTTCTTCAGAATCATTTAGGAAATTTGTGAAAAATGAGCCTAAAGTTGGATGAAAACTAGGTTAAAACACTTAGAAAAATTTCTAAGTGTTTATGACCTAAACTTCAAAATTTCCAAAACTTCATAAATGGTTGATCTTTTGAAAAAAATTCCTTTGTAAGATGTTGTTTTATTTTGCAAGATCTACAACTTTCATGTTGGAAGTTTTTTGAGTTGTGTAGGTGAAATTTTGAGATCTCACCATGCCTTCAAAAACCCTAATTCCCGACTTTTCGCTCCTTGATGAATTTCTTTGAATTTCTTTGGCCAAATGACTTTGACATCCATATATTGATGATATTGATCTTTGAAAGTCATTTTTTGACCAAAAACCTTAAAAGTCAATGATGATCCTTCACAGTTGACTTTTTCCTGACAAAGTGAATTTTTGGGCTTTTGTGTAGAAATAAGATCTTCTCCACAAATGGATGATATAAATGGATTATATGGAGGTAGTAGAGATCCTTGAATCATGTCTTGAGTTTTGGATTCATGCCCTGATCAGAAGTCAACTATCTTGGTGAATTAGGTCAAAACCCTAATTTGTCGACCATGTGAAAGTAATGACTGTAGACTTTGAATTGAAGTGTGATGTCCAGTAGACCTTGTAATATGAGTTATTTGAAGATGATTGATGTCTTTGAATGACCCTCTGAGGTTTTTTAGGGTTTCCCAAATGTGATCCCTGATTTCAGTCCTTGATAGGCTCAGAACCCTAGTCTGGCAACCTGAGTAAACCTGTACTCATATGACTGGATGTCTAATCAATCATAGATGAGAAAAGTGAAGTCTTTGAGCCTCATGATTGTATTAGGGACTAATCCTTGTATTGATTGATCCTTTGTCTGAGCTTTCTTGTCTTTGAGCATCCTTGATTAGGTACCAGATGGAGAAATGACTGCTCTGGGTACTTGTCTTGACCTGATGAAAAATCCTGAAGATATGCCATCTCAGGGGGGGTCAAAAATTGGGGTATGACATTAAGGTTTTCAAAGGTTCTTTGGCAAGAAGACTCGGATTCTTCAAACCAAAGCTCTTCCTTTGGAATTAAGTATTCAAACACATTAGGGGAGTCATTTGGAGGTGATCCAGACCTCTGAAACACTTCTGTGAGTGAGGAATCATCATCTGCACCTCTCACTTGGAGCTGTTGCAGTTGGGGTCGAGCAAGAGGTTCTAGGTACTTTCAGTCCAAGCTAAGCATCTCAACACCTTCCAGGAGGATCACTGAAGCTATCTGGATCGTTGCAACAACTCTGCAACACAATTTGATCAGAGCCAGATCTTCATTTTTAAGGTAAGTTTCCAAAGCTTCAAACTCTATGATTCACGCATGATAAATTAAAAATGAAGTTACCAGTTGGTTTCTGCACCTTCATAGATCATTAGCCCTCAATCAATTGCATCAAAACATGCATATATAGCATTTCATGTTTAATTTCAGTTTTAGGGTTCTTAGTGTTCATGCTTGCGAATTTTATGTTACACTTAGAATAAATGAAATTAAAGGACACCATCATAATCCTCGTCCAAAAACGAGCAAAATCCATGTTTACATCTTTAAGTTTGGTTGAGAAACGAAGGAGATAGCAAATTCAAAAATCTGAAGCTTGAGGTTGAAGATGAAGATGGTGGCGCCATTTTTTGAATTTCCCAGACTTAAGTTTATTTTATTTTGAATGATGGGTATGTTATCTACGAATTCATCGTAGTGTCCCAATGGTTACAGCGCGCGTCCAAAAGCCTTGCCTTGCCTTAGGTCTGGGGTTCGATCCCCCCCTCAGACCTTTTGTTCATTTTATTTTTCCAACTCATTTAATGCCTTACTTTCACATATAATCATATGGGCTCTTTCCTTAAACGGGCCACGCGCGTGGCCCAGTTGGTATTTGTTTTGTTTGGTAACCAAGAGGGCGTGAGTTCAACCCTTGGTGAGACCAAACCATTTTTTTTACTACTATTTTTCTTCATTTTTTTATCAACTTTACACAATTATTTAACCTATCAAATAAATACATTTTTACTTCATTTTTCACACACTTGTCATTTAATATATCTATTTTGGGATTAATCAAAAAAAATCATAAAAATATTATTTATTTCTTATATTTTTATTAGGTTTAAAATAGTATATTTTAAGTGTTTTCTTAAATACTTTAAATGTATATTTTCATTTTGTTTTAACCTAATTATTTGTGTGAACAATTTTATGATAAAACCCTAATTATTTAGGTCTTAATTAGGTAAAATCTTTATTTTTACCTTAATTAAGTTGACTTTTGTCAATTCTCAAAACTGTTTTTTTTCAATCTCTGATTAAATCAAATGATTAAGGTTTTCAAACAACAAAACCTTATATCATTTCAAATCATTCTTTTCAAAAATTACTGTCATAACCAGTACTGTAAAGTACTGGGCCTCTAATAGAGTGTAAGTCCCAAACACCTTCTCTTCTTAGCTTGTTTTCAAAACTGTATTTTCAAAATCTTCTTTCTGTTTTCAAAACATTCTTCTGGTATTTGAAGGGCATTATTCCCGGTGAAACTCTTCAGATACCTATGTGACCTGTGTCCATCTTCACTTCTTCTGTTTTCAAAAACCATTAACTGTTTATCATATATATATTCAACTGTTATCCACCAATTACTTTTGAGGCTCTGTACATACTTCTTCAAAGGCCTCCACTCCATCCAGGTTAGGCTTTACAAGCTTTCAATTTACAGTCTTTATTTAAATTACTGTCAAATATAAACTGTGCATATATATATTAGTTTAGAACTACGTTTGAGTATAAACCCTAGGACAGTTAAACTATATATATATATATATATATTATAGGAATATGACCTAGGATTGAGAATGTCTTCCCGGTGAAGGCTCTTTCCTAATTAGAGATCTGTAGTTCAAACCTCCAAGATGAATTATTCCCGGTGAAACATCTTGGCAAAAACCTTAGAATCCAAAAAAATAGGACACATCCACCCAAAGAGGAATTATTCCCGGTGAAACCTCTTACCCATTTGCTTAGAGCCAAAATAAGTTCAAAACTACATAGCTTTCTCTTGTGCTATAACAAGGACCCTCGATTAGCCTCCTCTTGGGCTTTGTACAAGGACCCACAGGCTTCTAAAAAGCATTTCCAGCTTCCTCTTGAGCTTGTATACAAGGACCCATCAGGTTTCTTATAAACATAGGAACAGGTCTTTAGTCACCTTTTAGCCTACCCTGGTGAGTTTCTTCCAATTTAAACCAGACTTTTAACAAGCCAAGTTTGTCTCAATTTCACATTGAGTACACCTTTTGGAATGAGAGACATGGACAGTCTCTGTCACCCTTATCTTCATCAATTTTCCTTAGCAGAGTCTAGGATCCATGTTTGATCATCCTCAGCATGTGTCAGCCTTCATCTTGGGCTTTAAACAAGAAGTCTCCACTAGATAATCTTTCTGCCATCATTTTAATAAAAATCCCTGGAAAGGGTTAGCCTCCAAAATCATTCCTTCATTTTTATAAATTCCCTGGAAAGGGTTAGCCTCCAAAGTCAATTAATAAAAATCTGTTTAAAATATCAAAACCCCTGGAAAGGGTTAGCCTCCAACATCAGTCTTTCAAAACCAAATATTCATTCTCTTAGGAGATAATTTCCCCAAAAGAGTCAAAACCCCTGGAAAGGGTCAGCCTCCAAAAACATGATAAAGTCAGTCTTTTAACAGACAAATTCACCAGCTGAGTCAAAATCCCTGGAAAGGGTTAGCTTCCAAAGAAAAACAGTCTTTTAATAAATAAAATCTCCTCAGTAGAGTCAAAACCAACAAAAACAGTTAGCCTCAACCTTGGGCTTCATACAAGGCACCAAACAATAAAACTCCCATGTCAAGAGTCAGCCTCAACCTTGGGCATTGTACAAGGCAGATAATAGAGTCTCCCCAGTGAGTTCTTCATCATCTAATAGCCACAACCTTGGGCTTTGTACAAGGCAGATCAAACCATATTTCATGAGTCAAAGATTCCTAACACCTGGGATCTTTTCCCCATAGAGTCATCCATACTCAGTTTATTTAAGAGTCAGCCACAACCTTGGGCTTTGTACAAGGTAGAAAATAATGTTTTTTTCCTAGCTAGAGTCAGCCTCAATTCTGGGCTTTGTACAGAACACCAAATAAAATTCCATCAAAATAAACACTCTCCAAATAGAGTCAGCCTCAATTCTGGGCTTTGTACAGAACACCAAAAATATCTTGTAATTAATCCCCAATGGAGTCATCTCCCAAAGTCAATAATAATTAATTAATCAATCAAAAAGCCTCAAGCTTGGGCCTCATACAAGCCAGCTAAAGTCAAATCTTTTATACAGTAGATAGACATAGCTTATCTCTATAGAGAGATATTTTTACTACTCTACCACATTCAAACAAACAAACATTTCCATTTCAATTTCAATTTTAATCAAGTCTCCCATTTAGGATTTTGAAAGGCATGAGCTGGCAGTAAAACCCAGACATGTGGTAACTTTCCCTAATTTGGATGAGCATCTTTCTTTCATTTAAGAGGCATTTGACTGGTATACTTGCACATACACAAGTAAGGTCCCCCTCTTGAATGAAATGAATTCAGTTATTCTGTCACTCTTTTAAATGTTTGTGGTAGAATAGTACAAATACCTCTCTGTAAAGATGATTTCATGCCTCTTTACTGTAAACAGAGATTTAATTCCAAGCTTCAACCTTGAGCTTTAAGCAAGGCACCAAAAAACAAGTAATTTCCCTAGTTAGTTCCCCGAACTACATTAAGCTCTGACTTCCACTAGGGATATGTAGGCATGAGGTTCACAAGGAATCTCAGCGAGCTAATAAAATACCAAAAATAGTCAGTCTGTCTGTCTGTCTTTCTTTTATTCAATTCAATTCTCTCTCCTAATACAAAGGAGAAACTTTCCCAATTATTAGCAGCAAACGCAATCACAATGACACAGAGAAGGTTCCTGTAGAGTACTACAGATATGTAGGGTGTTTAAACACTTCCCTATGTATAACCGACCCCCCGGACTCCAGAATTTCTAGTCTAGGTGAAATCCCCACACTTAGCAAACTCCTAGGGTTTAGTTGAGATCTTTTTTTCCCTTTCCTACTCGTAGGACCAATAAGAAAGTTCGTGTGATATCGTAGGAAGAACTGAAACAAAATTCATCCCACCACGGGCGCATTCTCCTTCTAAATTTCGCGTGAAGGGTTTAGCGTGCCGTCCTCCCAAGTGAAACGGGGAGGTAAAGAAAACGACCACCACACGGTTGACTGTTGGGTTTTGTTTCTCACCTTGTGTTGAGTTTTGAACTAAAATCCCCCGCATGTTAACTTGTTTGCTTTGATGTTAATTTCTTAGTTCCTCTGCAAGTTCGGAATGGTGATTTTCTCCAAAGAAATTTTCTCTGATTTCCCATAATAGAGCTTGATGTGTTGTCCAATCTTTTTGATAAGAAGAAGATGATCTGTAAATTCCTCACAGAGATTGATTAATCCCCAGTTGAGTTTATTCCTCAAGGGGCAAAGCTTTGTTTGACCGTTTCTATCCAGTTTGTTCTTGGAGTTGAACTTTGGTCTCTTGCAATACTATTTTGAACCTCTCTAGGCTGGGAAACCTAGATTGAGAAGGCATTTATTTTGCACCTCTTGAGGATTTCTTCTTTCCTCAACAATGGAAAATTCATTTGTGATTGATGTTCTTATCAGAGACTGAAATATTTATTTTCCAGCAGTGTTGTTATTGCACTCCCTTGGAATTTGTGCTTGAAAGCAAGGGGCAGGTTTTGACTTTAAGCAACTTATGTTATCCCCATCATGTTTTGGCTGACAATAAGCCTCTTTATTTGAGCAAGTTTGTACGTCTCCACATATCAATATTATCTTCAAAGCAAGCAAAAAATCTCCCTCAAAGAGTAAGTTTGTTCACTACTTTTGTTATTCCCAACGAGTCAGTAGACGACAATCTTCTCCGGAAGATAGTTTGTCCACTTTTGGACTTCCCAAGCAGGTCGACAGTCGACAATCTTCTCTAGAAAATAGCTTGTCCGCTTTCAAAGTTCCCCACCAAAGTCAGCAAATGGCGGTCTCCTCCATTAGAAGACAGTTTGCTCACTTTTTCCTAAGATGGGTCAACGGATGGCAGTCTTCTTCATGAAGACAGTTCGTTTAAGAATTCTTATTTTAAAGTCAGCAAATGGCATTCTCCTCCATTAGAAGACAGTTTGTTCACTTTTTCCTAAAGATGGGTCAACGAATGGCAGTCTCTTTCAGCAGAAGACAGTTCGTTCCGCTTAAGGATTTCTCGACAGGGTCGGCAAATGGCAGTCTCTTTCAGCAGAAGACAGTTTGTTCCCTTTGAGATAACGGATGGCAGTCTTCTTCATGAAGACAGTTCGTTTAAGAATTCTTATTTTAAAGTCAGCAAATGGCAGTCTCCTCCATTAGAAGACAGTTTGCTCACTTTTTCCTAAGATGGGTCAACGAATGGCAGTCTCTTTCAGCAGAAGACAATTCGTTCCGCTTAAGGATTTCTCGACAGGGTCGGAAAATGGCAGTCTCTTTCAGCAGAAGACAGTTTGTTCCCTTTGAGATAACGGATGGCAGTCTTCTTCATGAAGACAGTTCGTTTAAGAATTCTAATTTTAAAGTCAGCAAATGGCAGTCTCCTCCATTAGAAGACAGTTTGCTCACTTTTTCCTAAGATGGGTCAACGAATGGCAGTCTCTTTCAGCAGAAGACAGTTCGTTCCGCTTAAGGATTTCTCAACAGGGTCGGCAAATGGCAGTCTCTTTCAGCAGAAGACAGTTTGTTCCCTTTGAGATAACGGATGGCAGTCTTCTTCATGAAGACAGTTCGTTTAAGAATTCTAATTTTAAAGTCAGCAAATGGCAGTCTCCTCCATTAGAAGACAGTTTGCTCACTTTTTCCTAAGATGGGTCAACGAATGGCAGTCTCTTTCAGCAGAAGACAGTTCGTTCCGCTTAAGGATTTCTCAACAGGGTCGGCAAATGGCAGTCTCTTTCAGAAGAAGACAGGTTGTTGCCTTTGAGATAACGGATGGCAGTCTTCTTCATGAAGACAGTTCGTTTAAGAATTCTAATTTTAAAGTCAGCAAATGGCAGTCTCCTCCATTAGAAGACAGTTTGCTCACTTTTTCCTAAGATGGGTCAACGAATGGCAGTCTCTTTCAGCAGAAGACAGTTCGTTCCGCTTAAGGATTTCTCGACAGGGTCGGCAAATGGCAGTCTCTTTCAGCAAAAGACAGTTTGTTCCCTTTGAGATAACGGATGGCAGTCTTCTTCATGAAGACAATTCGTTTAAGAATTCTAATTTTAAAGTCAGCAAATGGCAGTCTCCTCCATTCGAAGACAGTTTGCTCACTTTTTCCTAAGATGGGTCAACGAATGGCAGTCTCTTTCAGCAGAAGACAGTTCGTTCCGCTTGAGGACTTCTCGACAGGGTCGGCAAATGGCAGTCTCTTTCAGCAGAAGACAGTTTGTTCCCTTTGAGATAACGAATGGCAGCCTTCTTCACGAAGACAGTTCGTTTTGCTTAAAGATTCCTCAGCAAAGTCAGCAAATGGTAAGTCCCTTCATCAGAAGTGACAGTTTGTATCCAGTTCCTTTTCTCAAGCCATGTCCTTGAAGAAGTTGATCCCTATTCTTAGCGGCAACTTATTGTTCTCAGCAGCTTATCGTCAACCATTGAGGCGGTAATTCAATTTGCTTCTACCTTCGACTATTGAGTTGGTAGCTTATCGTCAACTATTGAGACGGTTATTCGATTTTCTTCTACCTTCAACTATTGAGTAAGAGGATGGTCCACGAATCAAAATGTTATTGTCATTGGTACGGAGATACATCTCTTCATATCATCAGTGGTACGATGGTGTGTTAACGAAAAATTGGTATTCTGATTCAGGATGCGTACTTTCTCATACCCAGTGAAAGCGGATGCCCCCCTTTATCATCTCTAGCGAAAGGTGATTGCTTTAACCTCTCTGGTGCGAAATGTTTCCCCAGAGAAGTTTCTTTTCCCACCAAAGTTTCATCTCTCCAAAAAAGTCTTGCCTTCCCCAGTGGAGTTATGCCAGCAAGACATTTGTTTCTCCAGTGGAGTTCCTTTTCCTCCCCGGTGTTGTCGTGTTTTATCCATATCATATGCATTCATTAAACATTGCATAGCATCTTAGGTTCAAAAATTGTGTTTTATATATTTAAGTCTCTTCGATTTCTTCAAAACGAAGATTTCCAATCATCGTATCTCCGAATCGAAGAAACTTAAATAGGGGCATCTGTCATACCCCAATTTTTGATCCTAAGATCACACATCATTTTCATACCAATCATCAATCAAGAAGTTTTAACTCAGAGCTCTACTTGTGATGTTGTGCTCAATTCATCTGCCAGGGAATCATCGAGCGCCCATGTTTTAGTCTTGTATATATTGTTTTACTAACCAAAATACCAAAAATATTGCCTTGTGCTTTTGTGTGTTTGTGTTTTGTAGGTACCAAGTCATAACATCCATCAAAAGGAGCATTTTTCAACATTTTCACTATGCAAATCGATTTGCATAAGGTGTAAATCGATTTACACAACTATTTCTGCACCAGATTTGCTTCTGCCATCAGTGCAAATTGATTTGCATAAGACAGCAATCGATTTGCATAACTGTTTTTGCCCCAGATTTTGCCTTTTTTCAGCTATGTAAATAGATTTGCATAAAGTGTAAATCGATTGCACCAGTGCGAATTTGGAATAATGAAGGCAAATTTCAGCTTTTGAAAGTGTTGACATCATTTGCAAGCATGGGAAGCATGACTTAGTTCTTACATTTGATTCTCTACATCATTTAATCATAAACCCTCATGTGATTGCATCAAGACCATTGGATTTCATTTTTGGCTCCAAATCCTTTTCCCAAGCCTAATTCTATTTTCCAATCCTAACTCCAAGCCACAAAATTTCCCAAGCCTAATTGCTATAAATTGAGGCATTCCCCTCATCATTTTTCAAGCTTTGATAGCCAAGAAACTTATTGCAAATTCTCTCCTCACCTCTTCCAAACCCATCACTCAAAGCTCTTTTTCTTCCACACAAATTAGTGAGTCACATCTTGAACCTCACTAATTTAGAGCTAAACCTCAACATAAACACTACTTTTCTTCATCAATTGTGAGAGATCAAGGCTTGTGGTTGTGTGTTCTTGAAGAAGATTCAAAGTTTGTGAAAGATTTGGTAAAATTCTAGATCCATTCCATAATTCAAGATGTGATCCATTGTTGTTTATGCTTGATGCACCTTTGGTGCTACATTGATGAGATTTGCTTGCTTACTTGATACATTTTCGTGCACAAATTGATCCAAGATCACAAGGTGTTTGGTTTTATGTTTAAACAAGTTTTCTTCTCTTTATTTGCTTTTTTTTGAAAACTGTGTTGTGCAAATCGATTTACATCTTGTGCAAATCGATTTACACAACTGAAAACTGCGCAGATTTTGAAAACAGAGTTATGCAAATCGATTTACACTCAGTGCAAATCGATTTACACTGGGCAGAATGCTGATTTTTGTGGTTTTTGACTTGTTTTTGGTTCTAACTCATCTTTTACTCCATTCTTTTGATATTTTCTTTGAATCACAAGTTAGAGGCCTAATTTCTCTCTAATTTCAATGGACTTAGGGCGTTGATAGGATGAGAATCCAAATCCGCAAAATTAAGTGATTGAAATTATGGATGAAAGGAGCTTTTAATGTGGTTCCATCTTTTGTTTCTCTTTGTTTTGATCGATGAAAGTCTTAATACCTTGAGAATTCTTATGGATTCTTGGTAAAGACTAGATCACTCACCATTTTTCTTTTCGTGCGGTATTGCTTTCGGAGAGTGATCTACATATCGCTTCTCTCGCATGCATTAGCACATAAAGTTTTGACCGGACTCGTTGTAGGGTGATTTCTACATAAATCACTTGGCGATCTGCTTAACATAGCGCAATATTTCGTGTCCCGAATCAAAAAGATCAAATATGGAAGAGAATTGTATGCGGTTGATTTAAGACTTGTGGAGGTTTTTATCGTGTAGTCGCTATGATTTTATCAAGCTTCTGATAAACCCCATTGAATTTAAATCCGAGTACATCCTTCACTCACCATCGATCTTCATTACTAACTTTGATAACATACTTGACAAGTTTCAAGATGGTTATCTTTAACATCTAACAATTGACTTTAATTTCCGCACTTTATTATATTGCTCTTTATATTTCTCGCTTTATCTCTTCATTTTATCATTTCATCATATTTACATTCCGCTATTTTTCCTTTGTCCATTTGGACGTTTATATTCCGCTATTTTCCCTTTGTCCACTTGGACATATGTTTATGTTTCCGCCATTTTCTTTTGTCCACTTGGACCGTACTTTACTTTTATGCTAAAACACTAATAAATAACAAAAATCTAAAAAATACCTAAGGCTCTCTTTTGGACTATTGGTTACTATCCTGAGCATTTTGGAGATTCGGACTTATGGACTTAAGACCTCTGGACCATTATTCTGTTATTACTCTGTTGTTATTCTGTCTGTCTGGCATTGGATTGTTGTTTGTTTGTATGTGCAGGTATTTCCTTGAAAGCCCTTGATGATTAATTCCAAGGCACTGATATAAGGATTTTACCCGAAAACAGCCGTTACTCTGCCCGATTTTCGTCAGAATTTTAATGTGCTTAATGCGAAGTGGTGCTAAGATAGTAAGTTCATCTGGATCCCCAAGTGGTAATGTGATGGTTTAGTATTGATATTCCAAAGGATGGGAAATCTACCTTGACTCATAATGTCAAGTGTTGGTTTCTTATTTCGGTTAGACCGTTTCTTTCCTTAGCTTTTATTTTACGCAATAGGATAGCCTCTTCATCTCCTCCCATTCTTAAATTTTCAAAATCTTCTCCCTTTTTCAAAAACCTTCTTATGTTTGCAAACCTTTTCAAAACCTTTTTTCTTAAAAAATATCTTTTGCCCTTAGTGGCCTTTTCCTCTTTTCTTCAAAAGTTTAGACACTATTATTGTTTTTTCTACTTTTTAAAAAAATTGTTACTAAATAATTGATTATTTTAATTTTTAAAAAAAGAGTTAATTGAACTCATTTATCAAGTTCAAATTTGGTTAAAATTGATTTATTTGCACTCATTTATCACTTTAAAATTAGGTTAAATTAAAACTCATTTATCACTTTAAAATGAGTTTAAATTAAAACTCATTTATCATTTTAAAATTGAGCTATTATTTCTATCAAACTGAACCAAATTCAATAACATTAACACAGTCAAATTCAGTAACTAAAATAAAACTTATTTCTTCCAAGGATCACATAAAATCTTAGTTTTTGAGTATATAATTATTTTCTCAAACAACCAACAACATAAATATATGCAGTAACATTAACAAACTAATATAAATGCAACATAAAACAATAAACACAAGAAATATAAAACAGTCAACATAAAACATAAGATGTGTTCCTTGAGCTTCGTAATCTTTTTCTCCCATTTCTCTTTCAATTTGTATAGTATATGTATACAGTAAGAAATGTACATGGTGATTGTGTCATACCCCAATTTTACCCTTTACTATTTAAATATCATAAGGATTTAGTTACTTAATATTTAACTTTTATTTTCATATGTTAGGATCATTTGCATTAAAGTGTCATGACCATTTCATTTGGTCATTAGCTTGCGTCATCATTCATTCATGCATTATCATTAGTCCAATTGTAATTTCTCTTTTTGAATTCAAAAGAGGTAAATTACATGTGGTTTTATATTTGATTTAGTTTGAATCTATGCCATAGTTTAACATGGGAGGAAAACCAAATTTTGAATTCAAGTGATGTTGAAATTTAAGCAAGAGGTTACTATCACATGTTTATGTATGATTCTCATTCAATTACCCTTTCATTGGGATTCATTTTGAATTTATAATCCAAATTGAAATTACATTTGAAATTGGATCCTACGTTTCTTGAATTTCAAAGTAAATTGAAATTTTGTCACCATACATCATCATGTCCTAATTGCCATGCATGTTAGTAAGTTCTAATAGGTATTTTGTCATTTTACTCATTCGAGTGTTTGAGTTGCATTTGGGTAAATAAGTTTTGAATAAAGAATAGCATCTATGTGCATTGTTACATTACATTAACACAAATAGGCTCATGGCCAAGATTTCAATACAATGAGACTTTAGACTCTTACGGTTCCTCTTCAAAGCATTGATACACTTCTCTTAAACTAAAATTGCTTGCATCTTAATTTTCCACCATCCGAAGTCATTGATATTGGAAAATTTCTCGATCTCCCATCTAACCATGGTGCTCACTTGTAAACAATCTTTGTTGCTCCACACTCACCGCACTACTTGTTGTGAATTATGACAAAATTCAATATCAATTTGTGAGGCAAAGAATAGTAACAACCAAAATAAATAGTCTACAACAATAATAATTTATACACAAATAATATAACAGAGTAAGACGAGAAAAAAGAAGAAGGTTTGTTTAACCAGTTCAATCAAACGATCTACTCTGGAGGAGAGAGCAACTGTAACACCCTTTTAAAATCCCACAATTTTCACGAATATTTTTAATAAATAAATAAACATAAAACAAAGCAAGGATGTCACATTTTCATAAAACTTCATATAACAATCAATCCTGTACCGTAACACGGGTTGTAAAATATTTAAACATAAATAACATCTTTAGTGCCATGAATCAAATTACTTCAAACTTCACAGCAGAATAAATATCTCTTAAAAACTTCTTTATAAATTGATCATTATCATGAAAGGTAATTCAAACATCGACAAGATCATCATACTTCGTGTTTATAACTTTATGTTTATAAAAGTAATACATAATCTTCAAAATAACAAAATGCTCAAGGTTCACAATCAATCGATCCCAACCCCGATGTTACATATCGGAGCAAGACCCACTAGACTAAACGAAAACTAAATAGCGCACTCCGAAGCTACCTCTTATGCTTCCTGCACTAAACTTGATCACCTGCACGTTACTCGCGTAGAGGTAACATTCAAACAGAAAGGGTGAGTAAATCATAATCATTATAAAATGATTATTATTAGAATGGTAAAGGTAGTTTTTGTGGTGTGTTTATGTATACTCTTGCTTTTCAATAAATATTAAACATGTAATTCATTTTATTTTAATTAATATCATGAAAGGAGGAAAGGGTTGCATTTTTTTAACTAGTAGGATACTCATGCGTCCGCATGGGTATTGGTATGGGTTGGACTATGTTTATCAGATACATATAGAAAATATAACCGCTGATATGTCACCGGTTTGTCATGAGAAATCAAACAAATTAGAAAATATCAAAATATTATTAAAAAAAGAAAGAAAAAAATAGATTGCAAATAATTGTGTATAAGTTTTCTAAAAACTTCTATTATTAAGAAAAACTATTAAACACAAAATATGTAAAATAATCAATTGTAAAAAAATAGAAAAAAATTATTTTTTTAAAGATTGATTCAATTGTAATAATAAAAGAATTTATAAAGTTTAATAAATGAGACAAATAAATATTCAAAATTAAAATTAATTGAAAATCAGTATAAACTTAATTTTACATAAAAGTCCAAAAAGATAATGATATAAAAGAATTAAGTTTATGAAAATCAATAGAAACACACGGTACTGATGTGTTACCCGTGCGTTCGCACGGGTACTGGTGTGTTACTCGTGTATTTGAACTGGTACTGGTGTGAAAAATAGATCATCATGAAATATATTTCTCAATACTGGTTACCCGTGCGGCCACACGGTACTGATGTGTTACCTGTGCGTTCGCATCAATACTGGTGTGATATTGTCCCGTAAAGCTGAAAAAACGGGCTACCCGGCCCGTATCGGGTTCGGGCGATACAGGCTCGGGCCTTTTGTGGGCCGGGCCAAAAAGCCCGACCCTTTAAGGGATACGGTTTATCGGGCCGACCCAGTTAATATTTAATCTTTATTTTTAATACTAAAAAATTGAAAATTAAAAGTTGAAAAAATTTAGAAATGTAAAGGAATAAAATTAGAAAGCCAATAAAAAACTATACATGGATCTAAAAAAATTTTATAGTAAAAAATTTAGTATCCAAACGTGAAAAAGAAGCTAAGCAATTAATGTAACCACTTTGTAATACAAAATGAATCGAAACATCTTTTTCTTCTAAATATAAAAAAAAAAAAGTGGAGCATAAAGAGATTAGAGCACTTAAAATTCAGTCCATGCATCAAAAAATTTCCTAATTTAAACTGATCGGATATATGGTCACAGTAGCTATTATCTCTTAATCTTAAGCATGCCAAAGTAAACATGTATGGTAGAGTATCTCCAAAACCATTTTTTGCTTTTAGTAATATAAATAGATTCAATGTTATATTATAACCTCTAATGCAATAGGAGAATCTAGCACTAAAATACTTGACTTAGTTCTATCAATATATCATGCTATCATAATATAAGTGTACCTTATAATATAAATAACAAACCTATATCATCATTCACTATGCCAAATTTGTCTTTTAGCAGCACCCCTACGAAAGCGCTTTTAGGAAAAAGCGTTGGTATAGGCTTCGCTAAAAACAAAATTAAAAAAACGCTAAAAAAACACTAAAAAAGCGCTGGTATAGGGTATGTCTACAAAAGAGCTTTCTAAAAGCGCTGGTATAGGCCACCTTACAAAAGCGCTTTGTAAAAGCGCTGATATAGGGGTAGATATGAAAGCGCTTCAAAAAGCGCTGGTATAGGTATAGGCTACGAAAGCGCTTTTTGGGAAAAAGCGCTGGTATAGGGGCAGATATGAAAGCGCTTTTGAAAAGCGCTGGCGTAGCTCATTTTAAAAAGCGCTGGCGTAGCTCATTTTAAAATTAAATTTTTTAAAACAAATTAAAACAGACGCATTTTGTCTTTCATTATTCTTCATCGTTCTCACTGTTCTCACTGTTCTTCACTGCCCTCACTGTTCTCACTGTTCTTCATCGTTCATCGTTAACAAACGCTACAGCCGACCACCACTCAACGTCCGCTCGCCGCCGCCGCCAACCTCCACAACACCGACCACCACTCAACATCTTCTTGCCGCCGCCGCCGTTCTATATTACAGTTTCACTTTGTGAAGGTTAGCGAAATTCTCTGTTGTAGTTTTAGGGTCTGTTGTAGTTTTAGGGTTTTGTGTTAGGTTTTAATGAATGGGTTTTCTGTATTATTGAATCCTATTATTAGTAATTTGCAGAAGCCATAAAATTCATGTGTGCTGTGAGTAGAATCGGATAGAGGATTTCCTTGCTTTCAGTGCTTTTTCTAATTAGAGAATCGAATGAAAACTGATACTAATTAGCCTCTGAAGAACTTATTATTAGTAGAAAGAAACAGAACAATTTTGTTACCCATTTTTGGTCTTGTCATGATTCCACCAATGTCCTGTGTTGAAAATGATTATATCAGCATTATAATACTGAGAATTAGTAGCCCAATTTTATTTGAATTTGAAAAGTGATTTGTAGCAACTTGTATCGTATCAAAGCTAAATTTCAATGACTCAATGACCATTATTTCACCTTCTCCGTCGTCTTCGTATTCTTCATTGTTAGCTTAGGACATTAACCAAGTTAAATAAGATAGTTTTTATAATGGCGCTGCTATGGCGATGACAGTATGTGTTTTGTTGTGTCCTGCGCCACAAATTTAGTCTCAGTTACTAATACTTTCACTGTATTTACTGTGTGTGATTTTCAAGCAAGCATCTTTAATATATAGATATGAGAATTATGTTTTCTTTTCTATATGTTTAAATTAGAATTTGAAGGACTGAATTTCACGTGTCTATTAGGATGCAGGTTCTTTTAGGATCTTTCAATCAATTTTGTCTTAGTGGTTACTAACTTTGTGAATTTGCTATAGGGGTAACTTGTGTAGAGTGAAAGTTTGATCGTTTCCCGGCCTAGTTCGATGTTTGGCGTTTTCTTGAGTTCGGTAACATCCGAGGTAAATTTCTTTCTCAAATTACTGGTATTATGATGAATTTTGCAGTATAGAAACTAATTTTAATATGTTCAATCAAGATTGGGGTTTTTTTTTGATATTGTGTTAGTAGTGGTGTATTTAACAGCATCGTGTGTGTGTTTAATTTTACAGTTACTTTGAAGCCTCTGGTTTCTACTTGTACAACGCCGATTCAAACCTACCCATCTCCCACATCAAGTCCAACTCAGGTTACTAGCCCTTTCTTCTTGCTTATAGTTTGTTGTTTTCTGCTTATAGTTTATTGTTTATGGTTCTATTTAATTTCAATTTAGTGTCTCTCAATTAGTTTTTTGGTTTGTGGACTTATATTACCTTGAAATAAGGTAATGTCTTCTTTAAGAAATCGGGGGTAGGCTGAAATAAGGTACTGTATTCTTTTAGAGACTCAAACAATCGAGACAACTGTAACTTCCTATCTTTAGCTAACTACCAACTTAACAAATATGAAAGCTATAACATCTCATTAGGTATTGCTTAAGTGTTGCTTATTCACAGTAGTATATTTTTGTACTACAGTTGCATAACATTCTATTATTCACACTTTATAGGATCTCATTAGGTATTTTGATCAAGACATAATGATGATAGCTATTTATTATCTTGACAGAATTCCTTAGTACCTGATAGAGAAACCAAGAAGCATTTGTTTAGCTTAATTAAGACATGGATAAGACATGGATGAATTCAAACCGATTGTCGAAAGAGTACGAGAAAGGGGTATGGGAATTCGTTAAGTTTGCGGTTGCACACTCCGAAGACCCGATTCGAATGACGTGTCCTTGCTTGGGTTGCTGTTATGGGGATAAGGTTGACGGGAAACAGTTGGCATCGCATTTACTACGGTTTGGAATTGATAGAAGTTATACATGTTGGACAATGCATGGTGAGAAAAGTAACGAGAATGTTGAGTCGAGGTGTAGTACGAAGTATGCTTCGAACGACGATTGCACAGACACATACGATTATGATCGAGTCGAAGAGATTGCAGAAGCGCTTGAAGAAGATCTTGAGGATTGTCCCACAATGTTCGAGAGGTTGGTATGCGATGCAGAGAAACCGTTGTATGATGGTTGTACAAAATTCACAAGATTGTCTGCGGTGTTAAAGTTGTACAACTTAAAGGCGGACAATGGATGGTCGGATAAAAGTTTCACAGAGTTATTAGCCCTTATGAAAGATATGCTACCAGATGATAATGTTCTTCCCAATTGAACGTATGAGGCCAAAAAGATGTTGTCCTCTATTGGCATGAGCTATGATAAGATACATGCATGTCCAAACGATTGCGTTTTGTTTCGAAACGAGTATGCAGCATTGAATGATTGTCCTAAATGCGGTGCCCCTCGATATAAGAAAAAGTTGTCTCCGGCCAAAGTCTTATGGTATTTTCCTATAATTCCGAGATTTAGACGCATGTATCGTAGTGAAACCGATTCAAGACACTTGACTTGGCATGCAGATGAAAGAATTATTGATGGAAAGTTGCGACATCCGGCAGACTCACCAAAGTGGATGAAAGTTGATACTGATTATCCTGAATTTTGAAAAGAAGCAAGAAACCTTCGATTGTCATTGTCTACTGATGGAATGAACCCGCATGGTATTCAAAGTATCTCGCATAGCACCTGGCCTGTGATTCTTATGATTTATAACCTACCTCTGTGGCTATGTATGAAGCGTAAGTACATGATGTTATCTATGCTAATTTCTGGGCCTAAACAACCAGGGAATGGCATAGAC
The DNA here is from genome assembly GCF_029867415.1 of Vicia villosa. Lineage (NCBI taxonomy): Eukaryota > Viridiplantae > Streptophyta > Magnoliopsida > Fabales > Fabaceae > Vicia > Vicia villosa. Next base: position 18,401 of record NW_026706616.1, read on the forward strand.
GTATACTTGGCACCCTTAATCGAAGATTTAAAGTTTTTGTGAGAGAACGGTGTGGAGGATTACGATGGGTATAGGAAAGAAAGTTTCAACTTGAGGGCGATGTTATTTGGAACAATTAATGATTTTCCAGCATACGGAAATCTATCCGGGTACAACAATAAAGGTCAAAAAGCGTTTCCTATTTGTGAAGATGAAACCGATACGACACGATTGGATCTTTGTCAGAAGAATGTCTTTCTCGGCCATCGTAGATTCTTAAATTCTAATCATCACTATCGTGGGTGGAGAAAAGCATTCAATGGAAAGGCCGAACATCGTACAGCCCCGCCTTTTTTGTCAGGTGATCAAATTTTTGAAAAGGTGAAAGATGTGAGCACTCAGTTTGGCAAGCCTTTTGCACATTCACTTGTCAAGGGTGGGTGGAAGAAGAAGTCAATTTTTTTTGAACTTCCATATTGGAAGTCGTTGTACGTAAGACATTTCCTGGATGTTATGCATATTGAAAAAAATGTATTTGACAGCGTTATAGGTACGTTACTCAATATACAAGGAAAGTCTAAGGATGGCGTTAACATAAGGAATGACATGGTAAACATGGGGATGAGAACTGAATTGGGACCCGTGACGAAAGGAAGACGAACATATCTGCCACCTGCTGTTTACACTCTATCTAGAAAGGAGAAGAAAACATTGTGTAAGTTCCTCAGTGAAGTTAAAGTTCCAGAAGGCTACTCTTCAGATATTAGAACACTTGTGTCCATGAAAGACCTCAAGTTAAAGAGTTTGAAGACGCATGATTGCCATGTTATAATGGAACATTTTTTACCAATAGGTATACGTTCTATTCTGCCAGAAAAAGTAAGAAGCGCAATAACTAAACTGTGTTTTTTCTTCATGTCAATTTGCAGTAAGGTGATCGATCCCGCGATCTTACCAACATTGCAAAAAGAGATAGTTGTTACTTTATGTGATCTTGAAATGTATTTTCCTCCCTCGTTTTTTGACATAATGGTTCATCTAGTCGTTCATCTTGTGAAAGAGACACAATTGTGCGGACCAGCTTATATGAGATGGATGTACCCTGCTGAACGTTATATGAAAATATTAAAAGGGTACGTGAAAAACAGAAGTCGACCGGAGGGTTGTATTGCCGAACGATACGTTGTTGAAGAAGCGGTTGAGTTTTGTACTGAATATCTGTCAAATGTTCAATCAATTGGACTCCCCAAATCTCATATTGTCGAAAAAAAGAAGGACAAAGGCTAATTGGAAATAAAGTTGTGACAGTATCAATGGTCGAACGGGATCAAGCGCACTTGTATGTTCTGCACAATGAGATTGAGGTTGAGCCGTATGTTGAAATGCACAAGGTTGTTCTCGAGATTTAAATCCGAATAGAAATGAGAACTGGATAGTACGAGAGCACAATCGAAGTTTCATACCGTGGTTTAGGGAACATATTTATTCAAAGTATCGTTCAGATCCTGCTTCAGTAACAGAAAGGTTGAGATGTTTAGCCTATGGTCCAAGTATAATTGTGTTTTCTTATAGCGCATACGCAATTAATGGATACACATTTTATACCAAAGAACAGGATGATAAAAGTACTATGCAAAATAGTGGTGTTACCTTGGTAGCTGAAGCAATGCACATATCAAATGCGAATGACTTAAATCCGAAATTTGCAAATTTGTCATATTTTGGGGTTATCGAGCGCATTTTGGTGTTTGATTACGCAAAGTTTCAAATTCCTGTATTTGGTTGCAAGTGGGTTGAAAATAATAGTGGCATACGAATGGATAAGTCAGGATTTTTGCAAGTGGATCTCAACAGGGTGGGGTACAAAGATGAGCCTTTCTTTCTAGCCTCTCATGCTAAACAAGTGTTCTATGTCAATGATCCGACAAGTACTAAATGGTCTATAGTGCTTTTATCAAACAAAATAGTTGATGAAAACATTGGAGATCAAGGTGATATTGGTGTTGGCATTGAATCTTGTACATGAAACGATCAAGATGAGAACGAATCTTGTACTATAAATGATCATAATGAGGGTATTTGGATCAATCCAACCATCCGTGTTGTTAAGAGACGCGTAGCACACAATCCTACCAAGAAAAGAAAGAGACGTTAGTGAAAAAGGTAATAGCATACATATTCCGACTAATGTGCGTAATTCAATTTGTACCGATTGTTATATATTCAATTTGTATAGTTTTTTCAATTTGTATTCCGATTGTTACAATAGTTATTCAATTTTGGTGCATATTTTCGTTTTGTACATAACTTTTGAACCATGTATCCGTTTGTCGACTTCTTTACATGTAACTATACTATTTTGACAATTTCGGAGCTGCTCATTCACTTATCTTTACATTTCGGGACTGTTTTTTATCGGTTTTGCTTCTGCCCGTGATCAAAAGTCGGGCTTAGGGTCTGAATTTCGGAAAACCGACTTCATTTTTGAGTCCGTGAGGACGTTTTACCATAGCCATATAAATTTCGTTCAATTCCGACAACTTTCTTTTTTTGAAGCTTATTCTGATTTCACCGATTTCGATTCCGATTAACTTGTACATGCATGGTTTGACTTCCATTTGACTTGTATAGATTGTTAGCTTATTAATAGTGTAGTAATGTGCTTTAGTTTGTTTGATACAGGTCCAATGGCTAGTAATTAAGAAAACCCACAAGAGAACCCACAAGAAAACCCACAAGATAAGCCACAAGAAAACTCACAAGATATAAATGCTCCGGATACATCATCAAAAGAAGTTGCACGAAGTGTGTCCCTTATGAAGGGAATCATTCGACATGGAGACCAAGGATTGATATATAATTTGGAATGGAATTCTGATAACCAACCAATTGGTCCTAATTCTGCAAAGTTAACAAGCTATATTGGCACACTTGTTCGTTTGCATATTCCAGTCTCCGTAGCTAAATGGAATCTGAAAAGCAAAGAGTTGGACGAGAAAAAAGAAATGGTTTGGGACGAGCTTAAGGTATCATATATGGTTGTTGTTATTATCTTGACGATAATTTGATTAAATTACTTATACTAACACACTCTATGCGTATGTTTGTTTGTAGATGTCTTTTACCATACCAGATGAGCGTAAACGCTTCATTCTTAGTTTGGCCGGAAAAAGATATAGAGGGTGGAAAGCTTATCTAACAAACAACTATCTTAAGGATAAAGAAGGAAACTTTCTTGAAGAGGCCCCGGGACGTCCAAAAAAGTATGAGATGTTCATTAATGATAATGATTAGGCTAAGTTTGTAGAGCAAAGAGATGAATCTTTTCGGAAAAGGAGTGCCACAAATAGTGCGAGAGCATCAAAAGCCGCGTATCAATACAAAAAAGGGCGTTTGGGATATGCACGCTTAGAGGAAAAAATTGTAAGTAAATAGAAATGCGTTTTTATTAATTGTCTAAATGTGTTTTATTTGACGATTTTATCATTTGTGTCAATGCATAATTAGAGGAGACGAAAAGTGAGGAAACCTCACTCCCAGTACATGTGTTGTGGAAGGAAGCTCGTGTGGGCAAGAATCAAGCTGTCGATCCCAATGTTCAAAGAGTTTATGCTGAATGTGTAAGTATAACACTGTGTCTTTAATTAAATCAAATATTTTTTAATATATAAATGATTTTTTATCTCCACTAATAATTATTGAAATGTAAATGAATTACAGGAGACCTTGTCGCAATCGGTATCCACCGGTGAGAATCAGGATGATAGGAGTGTACTTAGTAGAGCACTAGATGCTCCTGAGTATCCCGGTCGGGTGAGGGGTAAAGGTCATGTGTGACTCCAACCTCTTTTTACAAGCATCCTAGGAGAAGAAATCCTACCAATGAAGAAGTGTTGCAAAAATTGCAGGAATTGCAAGCACAAGTCTCTGAATTGCAAAGAGATAAAGATATGTATATGAGAGAAAAGTGCAATACTTCATCGGTGAAAGAAACTAGTGATAAAGCTAGTATCAACTGTCAAAGAAAATTTCCCGAGGTAATTATAAATTTTTTTCCTTACAAATTATTCTATTTTATTAATGATAATGACTTTATATTTACTATTGGTCTAGGGCATTTCATCTTGCCAACTATACTTATCGTCACCGAATCATCGCCTAGTTGGCAAGGGAAAAGTGCACAACACTTTGGGAGATTTACTTCACCATAGACCGCTCCCGGATGGACACCTGAAAGTATCGGTGGATGTTGTATTAGATCATGATGCGATGCTACCGGTACCTGACATGGTCTCAGAGACGACATTGCTGCGAGATGCAATAGGATCATTTGTTGCAAGGCCCTCGGAGCTCATTACCATTAGTGATGAGGTATATTGAAAACGATTATGAATCATTTAGTTTTCGAATGTCAATTTTGCACCGTTTATTAATTATTTTTTACATTTTAATTTTAGACTGCTCCTACAAAACCCGCAATTAAGGGTAAAGGGATTTTACAGGAGGAGGAGTCTGTTGCATCACTAAAAGAGGTACATTTAAGGTGTTAATATATAATTTGAATCTAAAACTGCATGATTTTATATTTTACCGATTGTTATATGATTTTTAGGCATCTGCTCGGGGGTCACAACAAGTGACACAGCAAGTTCGTAGCGTACCACCTAAGGGTCCTCCGAAGCAAGCGGCAAAAAAATGTGGTGCTTTTGTGCCTCGATACCGGACGACGCTCGGAACACTTGTTGATATGTCCGATTTGAAGGACGGTGCTCTCCGTAATATCAATATGGATGAAGGTATCTTTGGTGTTGAATTCATGTCAAATATTGCAATAGATGACTTGGAAGAGATTTTTACGCATGAACAACTAGGCGTCGCTAATATGCACTCATACATCCGGTAATATTCACTCATCCGATATATTCTTTAATTAGTCGAACAATTTATTTACACATTTCAATGAAAATAATCTAATGTTTATTATGTGGTTATTTAAGGTTGTTGTATGACAGAGTGTTGCGTGGGACTGCATTGTCAAACACATTCCGTTTCGTGTCTTCCGCCCATTGCAGCGGAATGACAATTGCTTCGGAACCGGAATCAGTTAGACAGTGCTTAGTCGATAGATTCCTGTCCTCCGGCAATACAGAAAGTCTGATTCTTTGGGTGTATAATACCCGACCAGTAGGGTTAGTTTCTCATTCTTGATTCATCTAATCTTTGTTTCTTTTGTGTAGCAAAATTTTCATATAACCTATTGTTTTAATTTATAGAGCACACTGGTTGTTGCTTGCTATCAACCCTATAAGAGAGGTGGTATATTTTCTGAATTCGGTAGATGGTGAGTGGAGCAATTATCCGGCTATGAAGGAAATGATTGATTTGTAAGTGGGATCGTTCTAAATATTCGTGTATATTTATATATTTAATTATTTGTGAGATTGATCTAAATAATTGCTTTTATATTTTTGTTAGATCAATACAAGTGTTCCGAAGTCAATGAGACGCACAGGTATCCCGGATAAAATCAAACAACATTACTTGGATCAAATTAAGTGCAGGTACATTATTTTTCACAATTTTGCTTGTAATATTTATGCTACTTGATAAAATAAGACGTACAACTATAAAATGTTATTTGTTTTTCTATGTAGTGTCTGATACAGCGAAACAGTTCAGATTGAGGATACTATGTTTTGAGATTTATGAAAGAAATCCTTCAAATGAATCAATTAGAGATTCCAATCACGGTATGGATTTATAACTTAATTAGATAACTTCTTATAATTTATTACATTTAACTAAATCATTCATATTATGTTTTTGTTCTGTAGTACTTTGACGAATTCCGTGCTGCTTCTTACACGAGACTTAAGTTGGAAGAAATCAAAGAGGATTTGTGTCAATTTTATATTCATCAGCTATTCATGTAGGATTTGTGTCGATTTGAAGTATCAAATTATAGTACTCTAGGATATATGGTTACTAACTTTGTTCATACTGTTGCCAATATTTGAAGTATAATATTGTTGATGTTACAGATTTAGTTTGTTTGACAGGAATTATAATGATGTATATATATAATTTTGGATATGAATTATAATGGTATTATATTAGTATATATATATTGTCCTACCTATGGTTGAAAATATATCATCGAAAATATATTACAGGTCGAAAATATTACAGGTTGAAAATATATTACAGGTCGAAAATATTACAGGTCGAACTGGGAGGCTTAAATTACATGCTGCACTTTAAAATACCTCATTTAGCAACGACAACGCTTTTAAAAAGCGCTCTTAAAGGGCCACATACGAAAGCGCTTTATTACAAAAAGCGCTGCCAAAGATTAAAAAAAAAGCATAAAAAATAAAAAAAAAGCAACCTACGAAAGCGCTTTTGGAAAAGCGCTCTTATAGGGGGGGCTATCAGAGCGCTTTTTCCAGAAAAGCCCTCTTATAGGGGGGTCTACAAGAGCGCTTTTCTGAAAAAAGTGCTCTTATAGGGGGGTCTACCAGAGCGCTTTCAAAAGCACTTTTGTTACCTACGTCAGCGCTGGCTTTGACAGCGCTTTAAAGCGCTTTTAAAGCCCAAAATAAGCGCTTTAGAAGGCCTTCCGTGTTGTAGTGATTATTATTATTAAAGACATGAGAATTGTCTGTAAATATTATAATTTGAATGACAAAGAAGAATACAAATGAGGATAAAATAGTGGACTTGAATGTATATTATTTGGTAAAAGAGTGGACTTGTTCACATAAACAGTAACAAAGAAGAATACAAATGAGGATAAAATATACAAAAGTAGAAGCTCATGTATCTCAATCTCCATGCCTCATGAAGAAGATTTTGATGTTTTAGTAAATTTCCTAAGACAATTCCAGTTCACTTCAGTTTGAGTTCCACCACTCCATGTTGCTTTATGTCAAGACAAACACCATGTACCCAAATTGTTTCAATCTGTTCAAAACCAACAACAAAAATAAGTTAAGGTCAAGTTTGAAGTAGCAGTCCAAATCAAAGCCATCCATTTACCCAACCTGAGCCTAAAATATTGGTGTAAAGACCGACCCATACGATTCCAGTTCAACTAGGACCGGCCTGCATCCTAATTTAACCAAAATAGAACCCACAATAATCCTTCCCTAAACCGGTTCTGCAAGAAAAACCAGAACATGCTGCACCATATCTATACCGGTCCAGCATATCACGAAATACCGAAAAGAGAAAAAAAACCAGTTCACCATATAAAACCTGCACATAGATACCAAAATCGGGCCATTATTCAATTTAGACCATAAATATACATTTGCCATCATTTTGTGTATACCAAATACACTAAAATTCCAACCTGCAAAATTAAATCAATGCAAATTCAACCATACCCATATTCAAGTCAATTTATTCAAAACAAAGTCGAGTAAAAACAGGGCATACACATTACCTTAAACCATTCGAAGCCAACTTCAGCCCTGCATCGCTGCCTATAATTGAATCTTCACCGAAAAAACGTAGATAGTACAAAGCGAGCTTATGCGTCCAAATCCACATTCAAACCGGACCTGCACCAGTAAAAAAACTGAATCCGTATCAATTCGAAAAACCGAAATGAAGAGTCCTTTGTGGAGAACCGGATGGCGAACTTCTACCTTTGGAAGATCATTATATGGCTCTTGAGACATCCATAATACTCCGAGAACTACACCATGACTCGTTACCGTTTGCAGCTGGATCTCTCCGTGTATGAAGCTGATATTTCTACAATAATAATAACGAACCATATATCAAATCTCCAATCCTAACTTGATAACGCATAAACCTCAATCCTAACTATGATTAGCTTTGGCGTTGCTGCACCAGTAAACGCGTCAATTAGACTAATGAATCAAACTAAATGTAATATATTATAGCTTACAAAATATACGAAAGCGAAATTGCAAAGCCAAATCATGTCATCTCAACTCTTCAATTCCTAGCAATCTGTTGCCGCTGAACTGGCGCACCCCGAAAAATTGGCTGCACAGTAGGAGGAGAAGACGAAACAGAAACCGCACTGCTGGAACTCTCCGTGTATGAAGCCGGTATTTCTGCAATAACAATAACGAACCGTATATCAAATCTCCAATCCTAACTTGATAACGATAATGATGTCTTAATGACGATAATGATAAAGGTCAGTACCTATCCAAGGCTTCAAGATACTTTTGCTTCCTGATCTCAAAGAACATTTGCATAGAGTTACGAGTTTCACTGATTTTCATAAAGCCACCTAGGTACTTCTCAGCTTCATCTAAATATCTAGCAAGGATTCTCTCTTCAAAATACATTAAATTGATGAACAGACCATGACAGCTCCAAACATATGGTCTGTTTTCCAAATCATCTCTCTTATAGGCTTTTTTCAAAACATGATAGCTCCATCAATAAAACCAAATGTCCTACAAATAAAACCGACATTAGATTAACACTCACGGTGGATGCCAGACAAATGCCAGTGATCCTGATCCTCAAGGTAACACCCGTCACTCCATATAAACACTTAGAATGGCCATAACGTTTTTAAGGTCTGAACTACATAGATGACAGAAATCGGTGACTTCGAACTATACAGGTAGCCTGATGTCTTGATTGTCCTTGAAAAATAATATATTTACCGTTATAAAACCAATGTCGACTGATTTAGAAGCTTCATTCATAGTGTATTTGTTCTTCAAAGAAATTATGTAATAAGCAATTGTGAGACTGTACGAAAGAGCGAAAGAGTTATACCTATATCCAAACAAAGATTTAACAAAAGGCAAGTCTTTGGCCCAAAAAGCAGCACTCTCAAGAGCTCTATTAACACATATATACTAACAGGGCACTATTTTTCAAATTTGATCAAGAAATAATTTACAAATTTGATCAAGATAGAGAAATAAAAAATTGAAATATGAGGGGATGAAAAAATTTAAAAAGCTGAGATCTCTATGGTTACATTGGTGGAAAAATCAGATTCATCAATGTCGTACCCAAAAAACACAAAACTTTGAATCCATTCAGCTAAAACAAACAAAAGGGTGTCTTCAAAACATATAAAAATCAAAACTTTATCAATTAAATACCTCAAATACAACAACGATTTGGGCAAAAAGCAAGGGTTTTTCAACTGTAGTGTAAACATGTTCATGACCTAATTCCTTCAATGTTTTTAAAGAAAGATACACAACTTGATTCCTGCATAAATGAGTGAGTGAGAGTTATTCTCTTGAAAACAAATTCTTCTTGAAAACAACCTCCACCAACCTGCATAAAAGTCCATGAGCATTCAAAATTAGGGTTTATGAAAAATAATAGAGAATGGAGAAAAAAACTAACAAAGATAGAGAGAGAGACAGAATAAATTGACAGAGAAGGAATACAAAAGGAAGAAAGAGGAAGAATAGAGTGTGACGAAGAAGAGAGAAAGAAGAAAGGAGAGAGAGTGATTAAGGGCTGAAGCGTGAGAGAGAGAAAGAGAAAATATGAAAAGAGATATGAAAAGAGAAAGAGAAAATATGAAGAGAGAGAGAGAGAGAACAAGAAATATGAATTAAAGTTGTTTTTGGATTAAGGGAAAAAGAGGAAACAAAATTAAATTTGAATCAAGTGACATCATCTATCCATTCAAACCTAATAATGAAAGATATAAAATAACAACTATGTAATTGATATAGAATTATGTGACATCATTAGTTAGAGAAAGTTATTCTTAGACACAAAATACCCTCATTTTGAAGAGGTGGCAAATTAAGAGGCAAGGGCATTTATGGCTTTTCCACAGCCATCAATGTTCTTATATGGTAGATAAGCAATACTTAAAACTTGTATAAAAGAAAGGAGTACTAGGGGTATTCCAACTCTTTCAAGCAAGAACAATCTAAAAGGACATGGAAACAAAAAGCAAGACCAAAAAGATCAGATACATTCCGTTGGGTTTTTAAACCACTCATAGGAACTACACATAATTTTATCCTTGGAATCTATTGCCAGCCACTTCCATGAGAGCCAAATAATCGAAAAGAAAAGTTCCTCAATTTCAAAAACCGCATTATTAAACGCACTGTCATTTCTAGATTTCCATATGCACCAACAAATTGTCAACCAAATAGCGCCCACTCTACGACTTGACATTCTACTAATTAATAATTCAACACACTTTATCATGTGATCACAACAGTCTTCAACTAAAGGGATGTCTAGCTCCAACCAAATCTGAATTTTACTCCACAAGATCTTTATTTTTGAACGATGCAGCAAAACATGATTTAAGTCTTCCAACTACATCTGACAGAATACAAAAACTGCATCTTGACTCTGATTAATAATCCCCATCCTGTATAGTTGCTTCTTTGTAGTCAGCCAGTCCTGCAATAGTCTCCACCAAAAAATCTTTAATTTAAACGGAACTTGTGCCCCCATATAACACTTAAGCCTAGCTTCCTCGCGTCGTCCCTAAAAGTTGGCCCTTGGAGATGATTCTAGAGCTCATAGCAGGACCTAATAGTAAATGCTTTAGATTTATCAAAAGGCCATAAAATGACATCATTGGTGTTAATTACAGGGGATATCCTTTGTAACAATTCGGACAATACATGAAACTCACAAGATGCCTCCCTCTCAAGGACTTCTGCACCATGAAGGAACTTCCAGCACCACGCACCTCCATTCCAAGACCCCATTTGAATTACATCATCATATTTAAAAGCGCATTCCTCGAACAGCCTAGGAAACTGATTTGCCAAGCAGCCCCTCCCTAACCAACACGATTTCCAGAATAACGCTACGTTCCCATCTCCCAACTTGATTTGATAATTTATCCATTACACCCTTAGAAACTTTACTCAAAGCCAAAATTTCTCTCCACCAAATTGACTCATTGACATTAGAATAATCAGCTTCAGAATTCCAAAGTCTTTTCCTCAAATCACCCTCGTACCTTGCCTGCAAAATGCCTTTCCACATGGCATCCTCTTTAGTCACAATTCTCCAGATCCATTTTGAAAGAAGGGTCTGATTAAACTTCCTGATATCTTTAACCCCTAAGCATCCAAACTCTCCGGGTTTGCATATTATTTCCCAGCTAACCCACGCCAATCCTCTCTTATCCGCCACACCGTGCCAACAAAAATGCCTTTGAATAAATATAATTCCCTACATAACTTTAATTAGAATTCTATAGAATGACAATTGATAGATGGGAATGTTAGAAAGAATGGAATTCAGTAGTGTAACTCTTCCTCCTATAGAAAGAAAACCGCCTTTCCAAGAAGATAACTTAAATTTCAGCGCACTAATCACCGAATCCCAAAATTTCACCTTCCTATGGTTCCTTCCAATAACAATTCCCAAGAATTTACAAGGGAACTGCTCAATTTTACAGCCCAGAAAACAAGATGAAGATTGAAGATAAAAGGATGATATTCCAATAATTTAAAGCATACTCCTACTCAAATTAATTCTAAGTCCATACACCAGCTCGAAACCTCTAAATAATGCCTTCAAAGTGCAAAGGTTAGAGGCAGATCCATTCCCTATCAAAAGGGTGTCGTCTGCAAACTGAAGCAAGCTAACCTCCACATCTTCTGAAACTTTAAAACCTTTGTATAAACCCCTACGCATAGCCTACCTAAACATACCTGCCAAGCCTTCAGCCACAATTGTAAACAGAAAAGGTGAAAGTGGATCACCTTAACGTAAGCCTCTTGAAACTTTAAATTCTTTCGTTAGACTGCCGTTGACCAAAATCGACATGGAGTTAGTAAAAACTATTAGAACAAGAAATGTTCTGATCAATATTCTTAGTTTTGATGATAACATTATGTATGAATTTTGTATAAGAGAATGTGGTACTCTAATTATTCACGTTTTCCATTTCAGGAAAAGTATAAAAGAGTATGCACAAATCAGCGTTCAGAAGCACTGACCCAAAAGTTCTGGATGGCTTCATCAGAACATGGTCTGGCAAGACCTCAGAAGATGGTCCTGCAGAATCAGAACATGAACTGGAAAGCATCAGAAGATGGCAGTCAGAAGAAAAGCTCTGAAACTCTGATGGTATCATGCTAAAAGCACTTCAAAGTCTGAAGACAGAAGTTGCATCTGCACCAAATGCTGAAGACTCTAATATTCAAACGTCTATTCTACACATTCTGAGTCCAGAAGAAAGTACAAGTACAAAAGGCTATAACGTCAAATCTCTGACTGACAAAAGGAACATTAGAAGCTATAAAAGGCAAAGTCAGTAAAAGCAGTGAAAGCATGGCTCGAGGTAGTTGACAAAAGTGTGAAACATTAAATGCAGCGTTGTATTATTCACGCAAAGCATTAAATGCTCCCAACGGTCATTTCCTCTCAGCACCTATAAATAGAAGTTCTAATTCAGAAGCAGCAACAACACTCTAACGCAAAAATACCAAAACACTGTCAAACTAAAATCAAGAAAAGCAAAGAAGAACTTCATCTTCAACCTCACAACTTTGTAATATTTTAGTGAGTGTTAAGAACTAGAACTTAAGAGAAATATCACTTGGTGATTACAGCTTTATTAGAAGCAATCTAAACTCTTGTAAACTTTATTTTACATTGATTGTAAAAGGATTTCCTAGAGTGATCAAGTTGTGATCTCTAGACTCTAGAAGACTTAGAGGGTATCTAAGTGGAAAACCATTGTAATAAGTTTGATTAGTGGATTAAATCCTCAGTTGAGGTAAATCACATTGTCAGGGGTGGACTGGAGTAGTTTGGTTAACAACGAACCAGGATAAAAATTATTGTGTTCTTTATTTTTTGACTGCCATTTTTTGAGAAGTTACACTTATTCAATCCCCCCCTTTCTAAGTGTTTTTTCACTCCTTTAAAAACCATTGCTTCCATCCAAAGAATCCATTTAACTCCAAAACCATACGCTCGGGAAAAATCAATTTTACAAGCCAAACAATTTCTTTTATTCCTCTTCACTAAATCAATAATTTCGTTTGCAGCCAAAACCCCATCTAATACTTGTCTACTCGAAATGAATGTCGTTTGGTAGCGAGACACCAACTTCGGAAATAACCCTCCTTAATCTCACGACAAGAATTTTAGAAATAACTTTGAGGAGTCCACTAATCAAACATATTGGCCTATAATCCTCCAAGGTTTGGGGAATATCACATTTTAGGATTAGGGCTAAAAATGATGTAGTAGCAGACTTAGACCGTTTACCCTTTGAATGAAACTCTTGTATTACCCCCATAACTTCACTGCCAACAGTATCCCAACACTTCTTCACAAATTCCAGATTGAAACCGCCGGGTCCCGGACTTTTATCACCATTTCTTTTAAAAAACAACACTCTTTATTTCCTCCTCAGTAATCTCTTACTCCAAACTCCCTCATTCTTGATATGATAAGCTCTCAAAGTTTACATTTCCCAAGGAAGGTCTAGGTAACTGGCAGCTTTGAAACTTGGTTACAAAATGATTTTTAACTTCTTCCCTAACCCCATCAACCGAAACCACAACTCCAGAATCTTTCTTGACCTCAACGATAACATTATTTCTAAGTCTTGATTTCATGACCGCATGAAAAACATTTGGTATTGTTATCCCCCTCCTTTACCCATTTGTGCCTAGATTTGTGTTTAAGAATACTCTCTTTATAATGTAAGTTCCTCCAAACAGAATCTTGCCTCCTCCTTCTCTCGCAAACATCTTCCTCTGAAACTTGGACAACCGGTAAACACAATTGGACCTCTAACAAGTTTAATGCTTTAACATCCTCCTCGATCTTCATATCCACCCACCCAAACACATTAGTATTCCACCAATGAAATCTACCTCTTAAAAGCTTAAACTTCTCTTCAAAACAAAATGTTTTCTACCTTGAATGTAAAATGAATTCCACTCCTCATGAACAAATTTTTTAAAATCATTATGATCATACCAACAGTTTTTAACTTTGAACGCTTTAGGCCACTAATCCACCCAAATAGACTTAATCCACACAGGTTTATGATCAGAAATATCCATGTTCCTCGCCTCTTGAGCCACCACTCCCCAATCCGATACTAAACATTCAGAAAATAGTATACTGTATAATCTGCTGCAAGCCTTCCCATCATTTTTCACCCAAGTAAAAATGTTGCCATTCGCTTGGACATCTACTAACTCCATATTATCTATAAAACAACTAAATTATTCCATTTCCACCGATATGCTATTACCTGATGGGTTGTTTACGTATAGCCTAAATATAGAACTGCAAGTGCACAGCCTATCGAAGTAATATATAAGATTATCGAACCACAAAGACCAATCGTCAATCTATCAACTCTATTGCTAAGGTGCTTATCTAAGGTGAACAAGAATATTGAGGTGAATGCAGTGCAACAAAGTAAGTAAGCGAAGTAAGTAATAGTTTAAGCAACAGGTTGGAATGTAAATCATGAAATCAGACTATGGTCCAGCCATGCATAAATGAAATCACTTATGGGGCAGAATTTTCTATCGGTAGCAAAGAATCAATTTAACGGGAACTTGTAGCTTTTGCCTACTAAGAACCGAGTTTACTCTTTAAATTAAATTCCTTTATTGTCACATATAAAGGGTGCCTTCCGTGTTAAAGAGGTAAACCTAGTTTTAAGAAATTTATAGTTTTGACTTAACAGAAAAGTAATTTTGACTTGGAAAGATTAACTTAAAGAGACTTTCGACTTTTGACCAAGAGTCAGATTTCAATCCTACAAACGCGTCCGAAAATAGTTTTAAAATTGTTTTCTAAAAAGCGTTAATGATTCCTATTTTACCAACCAAACTGCTTTCGCTCTTTTTGTTTGGTTAAATAATAATAAAGTCATATCATTAGTATTGACGGCTTTCGATCTTACCCAATAAACATTTAAACATAATTGACTTAAGTTAAAAGCAAAACATCCCCAGAGTGTTCTCACTAGCATGATAATTGGAACACGATCATGATGACAATCATTACATTAAAACCTTTATAATTTAGCCAAACATAATAAGTGCGAGTCTATAACACATGTAGACTATGATAAGAGCGAGTAAGTAAAAGGGTGCGAGTCTATAAAACGTGTAGACTATGGTAAGAGCATTTAAAGTCTATAAAATGTGTAGATTATGGTAAGAGCATTTAAAGTCTATAAAACGTGTAGACTATGGTAAGAGCAATTATAAATAAAGAAATGCAATTAAATAGAACCTGCTCCAAGATGAGGCTTTGATTCGGGTACAAGTTGCGGAAGTGTAAAAGCAGTATGATGAACTTCAACCAAAGTGCTCCAAGACTCGATTACAACTCCCCGATGTGAAGAGATTATTACTTTACAGAAACTGATAGTATATGGCTTAATATTGTACTAAGCTTGGATGAAACTACAAAATGAAAAACAAAATATATTTATAGAGGATTTTGGAGGTGTGTAAGGACAGGAGTGCCCTCAACTCCTTCTGAGCGGGAAGAGGTTTGTGAAGGCTGCGGGCGCAGCAGCCTCATCGCGGGTGCGGTGTGTGCAAATGGAGGAGATCGTGGGAACGTGGCAGTTGGCCCTAGGGTGAAGTGGGCCACGTCACAGCGTTCCCTATAGCTGCCACGGTGCTGGACGCCATAAGTGCAAATCTTCTTGAAAAACCATATTTTCTTGGCGTTTTGGCTCGTTTCTTCACCGAAGGCTCTGAAAGGTCAAGAATCCTGAAAACAAAAGAAATAGAAGCATAATACAAGAAAATAATAATAAAAACTAAGAAAAACATGTGATATTCGAGTTAGAAACATAGTGCGATTTAGTGCGATCAAATCCTCCCACACTTAGACCTTTGCTTGTCCTCAAGCAACAACTCTTAGAAGTAGATGAAAGAAAATTCTGGTGTCTACAGGGTTTGGGCAAAGAGGGCTTCTAAGTTCGAGTAAGAGTGTGTTGTCAGCCACTAACTATCTGAACCAAGGGTATCGTAATGACACTATACGCAAGAATGCGAACATAAACCTCATAAGTATGCAGATCGACCCCTAATATCCTACTATGCTAAGACTCTTTTTGGTACAAGGTTCTTTTTCATTTAGGTGCAATCACATTATGTCCGTTATCCGTACATACTCATGGTGTAGTGACCGGTTAGTGATTTTGATCTCAAGCAATGGGGTTCTGGTACAAGAGTTGGTGTAACCCCTTTTTATTTCACCCACTAGTAGCTGCGAGGGATCGGACCGTAGTCTGCCCTACCAAGTCCAGCACCAGATACCTCTGGACCAACTACAACGGGTGTGCCTTTTATTATATATATATATTTTTCTTTGTTTTTATTAGTGCTTACAACAATCATGAGCTAAGCGATCTTGTGAGGATCACCCAACTCGTAGTCGCACTCATACTTTTTATAAGCTTTTAAGGCAAAATAGAGATCATTCACTTATATTCATCGACCCTATACTTAGAGCATGCTTAGGCCGGAGCCGACTGCTAAGATAAACTACTTAAGGACCTATTTGTACGGTTTATTCAAAATCATAGCATAAAGGGAAGAAAAAGCGTCTAATCTAAATGTTCATAAGGCTTAAGTTGCTAAAACGATAATGATTTTTCAAAAAAACAAGTACCCAAGACAAAACAGACCCTATATAGAACCTGTATCATAGCCCAAATCCTTAAAAACAACCATAATTTCTTTGGAAAAAAAATTGGTTTTTGTAAGGCTAAAAGGTGGGGGGAAATGAAAGGGTACACTACGCAGAAAGACTCGTCTATCACATGCATTTTATTAAATAAAAACAAAACAAACTAAAAGGGAAAAATAAAATACGAAAGGGAAATAAAAGCAATAAATGCTCCTCCCACACTTAAATTGGACATTGTCCCCAATGTTCCAAGATAAGGTAGGTAGAAGGTACCTGAAAACGCTAGTGGGGTCCACTAGTACGCTCACCGTCCTGGGTGGTAC
Organism: Vicia villosa; assembly: GCF_029867415.1. Taxonomy (NCBI): domain Eukaryota; kingdom Viridiplantae; phylum Streptophyta; class Magnoliopsida; order Fabales; family Fabaceae; genus Vicia; species Vicia villosa. Next base: position 35,341 of record NW_026706616.1, read on the forward strand.
GGCCGGAACAGCGGCTACGGCTACAACGGCGGCTCTCTCTATCCAAGGCTAGCTGCTCCACTCTCTCTGTCAAAGCGACATTTGCCGCTTGTAGCTCTCGAGTCCTACCAAGAAGGGTACCTTGGGTCGCCTCCATCAATTGGAAGTAACTAGCATATGTGGTCTGGTGGAGGTGTTGTTGATTTTGGAAAGCCAGTTGACTTTCCATAATAGAGCGCAAGGAGCGGGCATTCTGCTCTTGCGATGCTTGCATGAAGGCCATGTTATCCGCCACCTGTTGTTGCATAGTAGCAAGGAGGTATCCCTCCGGGCCTCTCGGGCCATATGCTCACGCCACATGTCCTCAGTGATATGGAAACTAGGAGCTGTACCTGCATGTGGGTTAGAAGAAGAGGGTGTACTGTGTGATGGTGAAAAATAGGGTGGTTCCTCCGTACAGAAATCGAACTCATCATCAGTGTTGTTACCCTCATCTGTAGGGAGATTTGGGGGCAACAGACCAATAAAAGCAGGAGCGTTTAGATCATAGGTCCAATTACGCTCAAATCTGATATCAGTACGACGGGTACAAGGCATAACAACACTGGGTACGGCGACACCACCGACCATAAGGTAATAACCACCTTCCGTCCTCGTCTTGCATAAACGCATATCCTTCAAAAACGTAAGATTAGCAATACGAGAAGGAAGTGGTTCGAGGGTGGCAAGCTCCGTGTCCAATCCAATGGCACGGGCAATAGTAGTAACCAGGACACCAAAGGAAATCGGCCCACCTTTTATTAAAACATGGTGCATGTGGGTAACCATAAATGGGACCGGATTAACTTTGGTGTCGGTGAGGCAGCTTTACATGATAATTATCTCTTTAGCATTCACCTTGTTCGGGTTTTCTTAAGAAAAGATGGTGGATGCTAAAAGGAATCGAAAAACACGAAGGGCAGGATTATGGATATGCGAAGCAAGAAGGCCATCAAAAGAGTTTGCATTTTGTTTAGTGATCCAAGCCCAAAATGCTCCGAATGCCCAATCCGTGTCCAAAGGTGCTTCACAAATAGCACCATCCCCATTAGGCAATCCTAACATGGCAGCTAGACCGTTGGTGGAGTAATCATATTCTACGTTAAACATTCTAAATTTGACTCCACCTACGGTGCTAGAAGTGTTAGGCGAGATGTTATAAATTAAAGAGCTAAGAAATTCGAACGTCATCCTAGGGTAGGTTGGTGCTCGAGTGGCAAATATATCATGCATGCCTAATTTTTCGAGTAGGAAGAAGACACTATGGTATATACCTAAGGAATAAAGACAGTTTTCATCGATATACCTGGTGGAGTGGATTGATGTGGTTAGCAATTTCTCAAGCAGTTGGCGTTGCTTTGCCCCCGGCTTTCCCTTTCGCAAAGTGTAACCTTCAAACTCCATAGGATCTTCTTTTGGGATGAATGTAAAGAAAGAAGGAAGTTATGGGATGTAGAAGTAGTGAAAGTGTGAGAAAGAAAATAGAATAGTGGGGGTATTTATAGGTAGAGAAAGAATGTGGTGGTTGATGAGTATTTATGGTGGAAATTAATGTAGTGGGGTAGTTATGGATGATAATGGGAGTTATGGGGGTTTAGGAATGGAAGAAAATGGGATTGGAAATGGAAAAAAGGTGAAGAATGGGGTGATTTTCGAGCAACTAGCCGTTAGGTGACCGTTGCGTCACCGCGGCCGCGACAGGCCCACTGCGGCTGTGGCCAGTGTAAAAATGCTGGGCCGAATTTGTTCTTCTTTTTAGCTTTTGGGATCTACCTCCTTGTCTTTTGCTTGCATCTTGGGGGTCTACCTAGTACCTTTTCCCAAAAACAGAATATATGTATATTTACATATATATATATATATATATATATATATATATATATATATATATATATTTCTAAATATATACATATGTATGTGAACACATATATATGTATATATATATATATATTACTTTTTTTTCTTTTTCGTTATGATGACCAAAAAAACAAAAACATTTGTAAAACAAATAAATATACATAAGGGGAAAACACATATATATATATAGGTGTTAGACGCTAGGCTTAAGGATCTAGAGGGGGGGGGGGTGAATAGATCACACAGAATTTTTGGAATTTTTTCAAACTTAGGTGAAAGCGTATCGGGATCGACTTGCGTCTATTCCGAACCTCTATTGAAAGAATCGGATATGTGATAAAACCATAAAATAGTTAAGGATTAATGATGAAAGGATCGCTTAGAGAATCAAACAGTTACACTAATGTAAATCGTTTAAACTACTAGCTTGATTAACTTGTTTGCAATGACTTGATAATAGTTGAAGCAATATATCAAACACTTGGTGATAATAACCAAATTGATTATGATTCAATGTGTGGTGACTTGTGATGTTTGTATTAGGTTTTAACACACAAGTTTAACACTTGAACCTTTGATCAATTTGCAATTATAACCAGAAATAAGCGAAACGTAAACGAAAAGATAAAAGCAATAAGAACACGATATTTGTTTAGGCAGTTCATCGATCGTCCTCGCTACGACTACATCTGCCCCCAATTCCAAACGGGAATTGGGATGTCTTTCATTATGATTGAAAACAGTTAATACAAAGAAGATAACAAAGCGATAACGATAAACTGAATATGTTGATCCTTTGAATCTTCTTCCCCTTGATCTTGAGCCAGATCAATTATCTTCCAAGAGCTTCACTTTGATTCCCTTGCTGCAGTGTATTGAATTGCTTGAACCCTTGTTCTTCAATCTTCACACTCAGCTGAATCTTTGATAAAGCCTCTTGATAAAAACCCCCAAAAATTCACCAATCGTGGAGGACAAAATCCGCAGATTTTATTCACCAAAAACCCCACAAATCTTCACCTACTAGGAATCTTCAATTCCGTTCCATGGACGTTATCGATCTTGAATGCAAACCCTCAACGCAAAAATGATTGTGTGTAGTTGTGTTGGAGTTGAGACGAAGATCGAAGATGAGAAGCCTTTGTGTATCTTTCATTTGTTGGTGTTAAGAATGAATAATTAACATAAAAAGATATATATAGGAGCTGGTATGTTGGTGCAGAACAAACATACAATTTGGCAATTTTTGAGGAAATAGGTTGACCTCCTTGATTACTTAGGTCGACCTAAATGGAGTATATTGAGCCAATTTGTAATTATTGCCAGTTGGGTCGACCTGTTGGGAGCCTAGGTCGACCTAAAATCATTTAAAACACATTCTTGAGACTTTGCTTCAGTTTAGGTCGACCTAGGAGCGTGGGTGAGTCGACCTAACAGAGACATGCTGTTTTTGCTTCACTTTGAGTCGACCTGATGATGAGCTAGGTCGACCTAACAGAGACATACTTTGTTTGCTTCAGTTTGGGTCAACCTGATGATGAGCTAGGTCGACCTAACAGATGCAGAGATAGCCAAACTCGCTTTTCTTTGAGTCATTCACTTGTGCTTTTGTATTTGTTCACTTATGATGTTTGCCATGAATCAAAAACTCCTTGGTGAGTGTAAGCTTGTACTTACAAACTCCCCCTTTTTGATGATGGCAAACATTTGATTAAATGACGAAAGCCCCCCGTACTCTCAACTCATATCTTGTATGTGTAAGCTCCCCTGTACTAAGCTCCCCCGTACTCTCAATTCATCTCCCCCTTTGACAACATCAAAAGATAGAAAATAGGAGAATAGTAGAAGAGAATAACATAATAATCTAAACAAAATAAAATCTTTCATAGCATAATAGTAAAGACATAGAGCATAATATCCAAACATGTTTAAAGGTTCACACTAAGCTTAAGTTTAAGTAATAAAACACATAACAACATGACATAAATGAGATGCAATGCAATGAAATGAACTAATGCAATGGTCGCTAACGTCTGCCCCGTCTTCCTCTTCCTCTTTGGAAACCTTGAGGTCGATCCTCTTCAACTTGTTCCAGCAGGTCATGGACGGATGTGTTGAGAATGTTGATGCGTTGGCTCAGACTAGCGTGCCGATTGTTTGCTGTTTCATCAAAACGGTTCTGTGGTTCAATCATGTTGGAGGCAAAGGTTTCAAAATCGCTTTTGTGCTCTTGAGCCAAGCGATGAAGATTTGCATATTGGAGTTGTTGTTCATTATAACGATCTTGTTGAAGCTATTGCATATTCTGAATTTGGAGCTGTTGTGCCTCAAAGTTTTGTTGTTGGCGAAGTTGCATGTTCACTAGCATAGCAATGATGTTGGATTGATCCGGCTGAGGTGGGGCTGTGTACCCCCAAGGGATTTCCTCCTCTTGAGGAGGAACATATTGCCAATTTGAATCCCTATCATGAGGAACATCTTCCATGATGTCATCATCATCATTTGGCATGTCAGTATCACGGTCTTCCTCTTCATGACATCCAAGGTGACCAAATTCTGCAGGATCATCATAATTGTAGATGACTTTCCCGGTTCCCTTTTGGATGAGATAGTAAGTTTGCCTATCTGGATCCCAGTGATAGCCCATGAGGGTCAAGGTTGTCTGAGAGAAGTCTTGAGACTGTTTGAACCTAATGTTAGACAATCCATCAAGTTTCATACCAAAATGATTCACAATTGTCTGAATGATTAATCCATAGCATAGAGCAATGGTTTTCTTCTTTACTTCATAAAACTTGGTGGCAAGAAAATTTGGCCAGTTCACACGGGTTCTGTTTTGAAGTAGATACATGAGCAGAATTTCATTTCGTTCCACTCTAGAGTATCCTCCTGCTCGTGGTCTGATGATTCTGGAGATGACCCAATTTAAGAGCCTAGGATCCCTCTTCAAGTGCCCTGTTGTAATTGTTTCATTTGGTTTGTCCATAACGGTAGGGTCTTTGAGAATTGATCTCATGTAGGCCAAGTGATCATAGTTAGCCGGAACCTCACCGTCTTCTATACAGAGTTCATCTCCCACAAGTGTAAGGCCAAAGATGCTGACCCAAACCCTTTTGTCAACAACGTGCGCTCGAGACCCCATTTTAAACCTGAAGCAACAACCTTCCCCCTTTTGTAACCCAGCATAGAAAGCCCTAACGGTATTCTCACAGTAAGGAGTGTCACATTCCAATAGTGGATGGATATTTCGATGCCTAATCAAATCAGTAACTTCGGGTATATGCATATGGTCGGCTACCTTAGGGTTATAAATATATTGCTTGATAATTTTCCGTTTCATCTGCCATTTTTCAAAATTTTCTCTACAATCGGAATGAACGAGAGCTAAAGCACTTACCGGTTGAGAGGATGATCCGGATGCAATTTCCTTCCCTTTTATGGATTTTGGGGCCATGAGAGGATGATTTGTGTGAAAGTGATGAGAATTGGAGGAGTTTGATCTTGGAGGATTAGGGTTAGCCGTAGACAAAGCGTTTGGGAATGAACAAGAATGAAAAATGTATGCATATGTATGTAAAGGAGTGGGTCGGGTCAACCTAAAGACCCAATTTTGACATTTATGTCTCAATAGGTCGACCTAAATTAAGGCTGCGTCGGCCTAGCAGAAGCAAAGAAAAAAAACTTCAGAGTAGGTCGACCTAAAACATGGGTAGGTCGACGTAGCTGGAAGTTGTTTTGTTAATTTTAAAAAAATGCTTCAACAGGTCGACTCATATGCATAGGAGGTCGACCTAAAATGCTTAAAATGCTTGAAATTGCAATGGAGAGGCTTATGAATGTTAGATGTATGCTTATTCTACTATTTGGATGCCCAAACATGATCTATTATGAGTAATGATGAACAACATATACATGTAACTGAGATATGTGGAGAAGCATACATGAAGTCACTATAAACATGTTAATTGATAGCATATTATAGCATCAATAATATTTTTGGAAGTGAACAACAAAAATGTTACCATTTTCTCAACTTGCAGATATCTTGTCATCTTTGTCAATGTAGCACGATCCTTGATTGATTTCGTACTACCTTCATGCTAAGAGAAGTGTTAGCTTGAACATAATCAAAGTATAGAGTTAAAAATAATTAAATAAACAAGAGAAGGAGCATGCTTAGCTCAAATTAGAGATATCTAATATCCCTAATTCTCTTCGAATGTTGAAGAACGGCTCGGTTGCAAGAGGTTTGGTAAAGATATCAGCTAGTTGTTTCTTGCTCTCTACATGTTCAAATATTACTTCTCCTTTTTCTACATGATCTCTTAGGAAGTGATGCCTTATTTCGATATGCTTGGTTCGTGAGTGTAGAACAGGATTTTTGCTTAAGTTTATGGCGCTTATGTTGTCGCACATGATAGGTATTCGATCAAGCTTAATACCAAAGTCAATGAGCTGCTGCTTGAGCCATAATATCTGAGCACAGCAGCTTCCGGCAGCTACATATTCTGCCTCAGCTGTAGATAATGCTACTGATACTTGTTTCTTGCTGTGCCAACTTATCAATGAATTTGAGAATAGATGACATGTCCCACTGGTGCTCTTTCTGTCAGATTTGCATCCAGCAAAGTCGGAGTCGGAGTATCCCACCAAATAGCATTCATTTCCCTTAGGATACCATAGGCCATATGTAGTAGTTCCACGGAGATATCGTAGAATTCGTTTTACAGCCTTTAGGTGTGATTCCTTTGGGCATGATTGGTATCTTGCCCACATGCATACACTAAACATAATGTCCGGTCTTGAAGCTGTGAGGTACAATAGTGAGCCTATCATACCTCGGTACAATTTCACATCAACTTCTTTACCTTTTTCATCCTTGTCTAGGTTGCCATTAGTTGCCATAGGTGTGTCAATCTCATTTGCCTCACTCATTCCAAATCTCTTAAGCAACTCCATGCAATATTTGGTTTGACTAACGAAGGTTCCTTGACTAAGTTGCTTGACTTGTAGACCAAGGAAGAAGTTCAATTCTCCCATGAGGCTCATCTCAAATTCACTCTGCATAAGCTTAGAAAATTCTTTGACAAGTTTTGCATTAGTCGACCCAAATATAATATCATCTACATAAACTTGAACCAAAAGTATATCTTTATCTTTTATTTTAATGAAGAGAGTGGTGTCAACTTTACCCCTAAAGTATCCTTGACTAAGTAGAAATTTGCTTAAACGTTCATACCAAGCCCTAGGAGCTTGTTTAAGACCGTATAAAGCACGTTTCAACTTATAAACGTGGGTTGGATACTTGTAATTTTCAAAACCTGGTGGTTGAGCTACATACACCTCTTCATTAATGTAGCCATTTAGAAAGGCACTTTTAACATCCATTTGAAATAGTTTAAAGTCTTTTGAACAAGCATAAGCAAGTAAGAGACGAATAGCTTCGAGACGTGCTACGGGAGCGTACATCTCTTCATAATCAATACCTTCCTCTTGATTGTAACCTTGAGCAACTAATCTAGCTTTGTTTCTAGTAATAACTCCGTTTTCATCAAGTTTGTTACGAAAAACCCATCTAGTACCGATTACTTGATGATCTCCCGGATGAGGGACAAGGTCCCAAACATCATTCCGTTTAAATTGGTTTAATTTTTCTTGCATGGCCATTAGCCAATGCTCATCAAGTAATGCGTCCTTAGCGTTTTTCGGCTCAACTTGTGAAACAAAAGCAAAATGATGATAGAAGTTACTTATCTTGGAGCGTGTTGTAACGCCCTTTGAAATGTCCCCTATTATGTTGTCAATTGGATGATCTTTTACGTTTGTCCAGGCCTTAGGAAGTTCTTCGTTGTTTGAGATGTTTTCTTTTTCAACATTATCATGAGACTCATCTTTCTCTTTCTTAGCATCTTCCTTCACAACACTTTCACTTTCGTCTTCCTTAGCTTTGACAATGTCTTCAGTAGATGGGCCTGCACTATCAAAAGATATACCTTTCTCGACATATTTTGCATATGATTCATCAAAGGACACATGAACTGACTCTTCAGCTATAAGTAACCTTTTGTTGTAAATCCTATATACTTTACTAGATTGAGAGTAACCAAGAAATATGCCTTCGTCAGCTTTAGCATCGAATTTCCCAAGGTTATCCTTACCGTTATTTAACACAAAGCATTTGCAACCGAATACGTGGAGATGTGACACATTTGGTTTTCTACCCTTTAATAGTTCATATGGTGTTTTGTTTAGTATAGGACGTATTAGTATCCTATTCAAAACATAACATGCGGTGCTAACAGCATCAGCCCAGAAATATTTGGGTAGACTACCCTCATTGAGCATTGTTCTTGCCAACTCCTCTAGAACACGATTTTTACGTTCAACCACTCCGTTTTGTTGTGGTGTTCTAGGAGATGAAAAGTTATGTTCAATTCCATGTTTATCACAATATTTTTCAAAAATATAGTTTTCAAATTCTCCACCGTGATCACTACGAATTGCAACTATTTTAGTGTTCATTTTGTTTTGACATAACCTTGCAAATTGAGTAAAGGCTGGAAAAGTTTGATCCTTACTAGGTAGGATGATTGTCCAATAAAATATAGAGTAATCATCAACAATGACCAAACCATAGGTGTTGCCACATAAGCTTTTAGTCCTTGAAGGGCCAAAGAGATCCATGTGAAGAAGTTCAAGAGGGCGTGATGTTGAAACCACATTTTTCGATTTAAAAGAAGTTTTTGTTTGTTTCCCCTTTTGACATGCATCACATAAATGATCCTTTGAAAACCTTATTTTTGGTAAACCGATTACTAGGTCTTTTGTGACAACCTTATTAAGTAAGTCAAAATTTATGTGGGCAAGGCGTCTATGCCAAAGCCATGAGTCTTTGCCTAGAGCGATGAGACACTTGTCACTTGACTTAGATACTTCATCCAAATTCAACATATAGATATTGTTTACTCTTATGCCATTAAACATAATGTAAATTTTCTTGGTATGTTCTATTGTGCAACCAGAATTTGTAAAAGTTACTTTGAAGTCTTTGTCGCACAATTGACTAATACTTAAGAGATTATGTTTAAGCCCTTCTACTAGTAATACATCAGTTATAGTTGTGGTGGAGGGGTTACCTACACTTCCTTTACCAAGTATAGCTCCTCGATTGTTGTCTCCATAGGTGACATACCCCTTTTTCTTTGCGTGAAACTCAACAAAAAGTGATATGTCTCCCGTCATGTGTCTTGAGCATCCGCTATCAAGGAACCACAACCTTTCGGCAGTGTCAAGACACTTTTCCTGCAAAATTAATTTAGAGAGGGAGGTCCCCAATTTTCATTGGGTCCTTGGTAGTGAGTACATAAATTGTTGCACTTTGGCAACCATTGAAATACTCCTTTAGGAACCAAAATCCTCCTAAATTTGCATTTTTCAATGGTATGACCCTTTTTGCAACAATAGTGACAAGTAATATGATGAGAATATGTTGTTTTGCTAGTTGATACTTTTGGTACAAAAGTGTATTTACTATATAAAGGAGTATACGATCTTTTGAACTTATTTGGATCAACCGCAAATGTCACTTTTGGTTGTAGAGCCTTATCTAATTTGGCCTTTAGATTTCTCACTTCTTTTTGCCAAATGTGACATGTCTCACAACCAAACCATGATGTAGGATCTTTTTCAACTTTATCCTTTTGAATATCTAGCATAGATTGTTTTAAAGCTTCCATATCCTTTTCGGTTTTCTCAACTTTTGATTCAAGATATGAAAAAAATTTCTTGTTTGAGGCCAAAAGTTTGAAAGCTTCAATTGCATCTCTATATAGTTCTTCAAAAGCTAATTTTAATTGAGAATGAGATACCTTATCTACAAGTTCGGGTTTAAGGTGACTTACACATTTCTTTTTCTTGTGTTGATGAGCCATAAGACATAAGTTTGCCGATTCTTCTTCATCGCTTGATGAGTCTTCACTAGATGAATCACTTTCCCATGCTATGTAGGCTCTTCTAGACTTGTTGTGACCTTTGCTTTGATTCTTCTCTTTCTCCTTCTTAAGGTATGGACAATCCGGTTTGTAATGACCAACTTTGCCACAATTGAAACAAGGACCCTTGGTTTTTCCTTTGTTATTCTCATCTTGTTTGTACTTGTTGGATTTCTTCCTATAGTTGATCAAGCCTTTGTCGGAATGTTTTGCTCCATTTTTCTTTAAGTATTTGTTGTACCTTCGCACAAACAGTCCCATTTCCTCATCATCGGAGTCTTCATCATCACTAGTATCACTATCCTCTAGCTCTTGCTTTGAGGTCTTGGAGCTTGAAGCTTTTAGAGCTATTGACTTCTTCTCTACCTCTTTCTCCATGTTCTTATCTTTCTTTGCCCTTTTCTCATGCATGTAAAGGCATTTAAGATGTTGCTCATGTTCTTCCAGTTTACCGAAGAGAGTGGTGATGTCTAAGGTATTTAGATCGTTTGCTTCCTTTATGGCTTTAACCTTGGGTTGCCATTCCCTGTTTAAACACCTTAAAATTTTGTTAGTAGAAACTGCATTGGAAACAGGTCTATCAAGAGAATTTAAACGATTTTTCAGATGCACAAATCTCTTTTGCATGTTTTCGATGGATTCACCATCTTCCATGTGAAAGAGTTCGAATTCTTGAGTTAACGTATTGATTCTAGCTAGTTTGACATCATCCGTGCCCTCATGGGCAACTTGCAATGTGTCCCACATAGCTTTAGTGGATCTACAATGGGAAACACGATAGTATTCATCAACTCCTAGAGCTGAGATTAGAATGTTTCTCGCTTTCCAATCGTATCCATATCTCTTTTCATCTTCAGCATCCCAAGTATTTTCTGGTTTTGGAACAACGGCACCAGCTGCATTTGTCATGGTAATTTGAAACGGACCATTAACAATTGCTGTCCAAATGTTCCTATCAATTGCATTGATATGAACGCACGTACAATCCTTCCAATAGCCATAGTTTTCACCGTTGAAAACTGGAGCTCTATTGTGAGCCCCTTTAGGTCCGGAAGCCATCTTTCCAATAAGTGTTTCACGTAGCACGGAATAAACCAGAGCTCTTAATGCCACTTGTTAGACGCTAGGCTTAAGGATCTAGAGGGGGGTGAATAGATCTCACAGAGTTTTCGGAATTATTTCAAACTTAAGCGAAAGCGGTTCTGAATCGATTTGCGTCTATTCCAGACCACTATTGCAAGGGTTGTATATGTGCTAGAATCACAAGATAATTGGGATTAACAGTGAAAGGATATGTTATCGAATCAATTCGTTACACTAAAGAAAATCGATTAACTTCTAATATGATAAACTTTGGTTTGCAATGCAGTAATAATGGAAGAAGCGAAAAGACAAACACTTGGTGATAATGTTCAAATTGATGGTGATTCAATGTGTGGTGAATTGTGATGTTTTTGCAAGTTCTTGATGCCACTTGTTAGACGCTAGGCTTAAGGATCTAGAGGGGGGGTGAATAGATCACACAGAATTTTTCGGAATTATTTCAAACTTAGGTGAAAGCGTATCGGGATCGACTTGCGTCTATTCCGAACCTCTATTGAAAGAATGGGATATGTGATAAAACCACAAAATAGTTAAGGATTAATGATGAAAGGATCGCTTAGAGAATCAAACAGTTACACTAATGTAAATCGTTTAAACTACTCGCTTGATTAACTTGTTTGCAATGACTTGATAATAGTTGAAGCAATATATCAAACACTTGGTGATAATAACCAAATTGATTATGATTCAATGTGTGGTGACTTGTGATGTTTGTATTAGGTTTTAACACACAAGTTTAACACTTGAACCTTTGATCAATTTGCAATTATAACCAGAAATAAGCGAAACGTAAACGAAAAGATAAAAGCAATAAGAACAGGATATTTGTTTAGGCAGTTCATCGATCGTCCTCGCTACGACTACATCTGCCCCCAATTCCAAACGGGAATTGGGATGTCATTCATTATGATTGAAAACAGTTTATACAAAGAAGATAACAAAGCGATAACGATAAACCGAATATGTTGATCCTTTGAATCTTCTTCCCCTTGATCTTGAGCCAGATCAAGTATCTTCCAAGAGCTTCACTTTGATTCCCTTGCTGCAGTTTATTGAATTGCTTGAACCCTTGTTCTTCAATCTTCACACTCAGCTGAATCTTTGATAAAGCCTCTTGATAAAAACCCCCAAAATTCACCAATCTTGGAGGACAAAATCCGCAGATTTTATTCACCAAAAACCCCACAAATCTTCACCCACTAGGAATCTTCAATTCCGTTCCATGGACGTTATCGATCTTGAACGCAAACCCTCAACGCAAAAATGATTGTGTGTAGTTGTGTTGGAGTTGAGACAAAGATCGAAGATGAGAAGCCTTTGTGTATCTTTCAGTTGTTGGTGTTGAGAATGAATAATTAACATAAAAAGATATATATAGGAGCTGGTATGTTGGTGCATAACAAACATACAATTTGGCAATTTTTGAGGAAATAGGTTAACCTCCTTGATTACTTAGGTCGACCTAAATGGAGTATATTGAGCCAATTTGTAATTGTTGCCAGTTGGGTCGACCTGTTGGGAGCCTAGGTCGACCTAAAATCAGTTAAAACACATTCTTGAGACTTTGCTTCAGTTTAGGTCGACCTAGGAGCGTGGGTGAGTCGACCTAACAGAGACATGCTGTTTTTGCTTCACTTTGAGTCGACCTGATGATGAGCTAGGTCGACCTAACAGAGACAAACTTTGTTTGCTTCAGTTTGAGTCAACCTGATGATGAGCTAGGTCGACCTAACAGATGCAGAGATAGCCAAACTTGCTTTTTTTTGAGTCATTCACTTGTGCTTTTGTATTTGTTCACTTATGATGTTTGCCATGAATCAAAAACTCCTTGGTGAGTGTAAGCTTGTACTTACAATAGGTACGAGTGTCGAGTCATAAAACAGAGAATGCAACAACTGAATCGTAAAAAAAAATAAGTCTTGAAAAGGAAATGAACATAATAATATACTAAGACAAGAGATCTCGTGAACAGCACAAATCTATCACCAACCGGGAGGATGCTCTGCAGGAGGGTTTGGGCCACGTAGCTCAGTCAACTGGGGGCAAATCTCTGCCACCTCGTGAGCTAGATCATCTAACTCTCCAGCAAATGAGGCATTGTTCAGCTCCAACTGTAAATGAAGGTCGGCCACCTCATTGCGGAGCGTGGCTATCTCGGTTCGCATAGCGATCAACAGAGTGCGAATGTCAGGTTCCTGCAAATTGAGGTTATTAGTAAGACCAGTAGTGTGTGCAACCTCGGGTCTGGTTGTGTACTCCGGAATGGGATCCTCAGGGCCAGGAGTGTATTATGGAATAGAGTCCTCAGGGCCAGGAGTATACTCTGGAGTGTAATCTGATGTCTCACCCCAACCCTCCACAGAATAGTTCTAGTTAGCAGGGTTGGAGACACAGGTCATCCGAGGGTCTGGCAAGGTAAAGGTGTAAACCGTTTGATCGTCGATAAGTAACCTATACTGATATGGATGGAAGAAGGCCCTCCTCATGAGCCCACGATCCATACAGAAATCTAGATCCAGGAAGGTATACCCACAGTATGGAGTCAGCTGGAATATCATACTGTCCAAACCCAGAGCAGAGGCTATCTGCGTCACATTCCCTCCGAAATGTATGAATCCCACAGCGGATCTGGCAGTCTGGTCGAGGCTCTCTATCAGAAAACCTCCACTAGCGATGGGTCTGGACTGGCTGGCACAGTATAGGAACAGGATCTCCTTAGCAGTGACTAGATGGTCACAATAGCTCCTTCCAAAGAATGTGTGACAAAGAATCATCTCAAAGTACCGGAAAGCTGGATTTTGGATCTTTCTTGACATTTGGGTAGAAGGGTCAATATTGGCTCCCTCAGTAATGTCCTGCCAGAATTTGTCAATATCTCTATCCATAAAGTAACTCAATGGTAGCTTAGTGATGGCGGTCGGTCCAGTTTGGAAACCAAGTAAATCCCCAAACTCTTTGATGTTTAGGGTGTACTCAGTACCAAACAATCTGAAGTTAATGCGCCCTCGCTCATCTCCTTCACCCACCCATGGGTTATAATCTAGGGAGCTAAGGAACTCCAGAGTAAGGTTCCTGTAGGTTTTGTCGACATCATCAGTGTAATCATTCCAGCCAAGTTGGTTTCACAAATACCTGATACTTGGCTCAATCCTGAGTGCCCCCATGCAGCTCTGATCGGGGTATCTAGTGGGTACCATAGGTCTAGCAGATAAGGTAGCAAATCGGGCTCTCTGTGCTTCATCCCTAAAAATCACAACCATACCATCAGGGTAATTCATCCTGAAAATAAAAACACGAGAAACTAGTCTAGATAACACACATATGTACTAGGGTAAAAATATAGAAAACAAAATAAAAGTAAAAATAAACCATGGGTTGCCTCCCATGCAGCGCTTGTTTAACATCTTTAGCTTGACGATTAGATCTTACTTTGTGTAGGTATTGGTGGGTCTATCAGAATATGACTAGAGTAGTCAACGGGCAAATCGCCCCCTTTGTATAGCTTCAGTCTTTGTCCATTTACCACAAAAGGAGAGCATGAATCGTTTTTAATTTCCACTGCTCCAGACCTTAGAACTTTTGATACTTCAAATGGACCTGTCCATCTCGAGCGAAGCATACTAGGAAAGAGTCGTAATCTTGAGTTGAATAGGAGAACGGGGTCACCAATGTTGAAATCTTTCTTTATGATCTTCTTATCATGCCATATCTTGGTTCTTTCCTTATATATGATGGCATTCTCATTTGCATTCAAGCGAAGCTCTTCCAGCTTGTGAATGTCCAGGATACGTTTCACTCCAGCCTTTAGGTAATCTAAATTCAAGGCTTTAATTGCCCAATAGGCTTTATGTTCCCGTTCGAAAGGTAAATGACAAGACATTCCATAGACCAATTGATAGGGGGTCGTTCCAATAGGGGTTTTATAGGCTGCTTGATAAGCCCATAGAGCATCTTTAAGTTTCCATGACTAGTATTTTCTGGACAACGGTACTGTTTTCTCTAGGATCTTCTTAATTTCCCTATTCGACACTTCCACTTGGCCACTGGTTTGGGGGTGATATGGTGTTGCTACTCTATGTTTTACTCCGTACTTGCTTAGAAGCTTGTTAAATATCTTAGATATAAAATGTGATCCTCTATGACTTATGACTAACCTCGGGGTTCCAAACCTAGGGAAAATGATATTCTTGAACAATTTGATAACTATCTTGGTATCATTTGTGGGTGATGCAACAACTTCAATCCATTTTGAGACATAGTCGACGGCTACTAGGATGTACTTGTTACCCATTGAGGAAGGAAAAGGCCCCATGAAATCAGTACCCCAGACATCGAATAATTCTACCTCTTGAATGTTACTCAAGGGCATTTCGTCACGTCTTGAGATGTTCCTAGTGCGTTGGCATCGGTCACATTTTGCAATGTAAGTGTGGACATTGCGCCATATGGTGGGCCAATAAAGACCAACTTGAAAGATTTTGGCGCATGTCTTAGACGTGCTTGAATGTCTACTATAAGGTGCAGCATGGTAGTGTTCAATGACGTTGCACACTTCTTCTTCTGGCACACATCGTCTGAATATGTTGTCTATGCCTCTTTTGAATAGGAGGGGTCATCCCAAAAGAAATGTTTAACATCGCTGAAAAACATCTTCTTCCGTTGGTAACTTAAATTAGGGGGTATGATATCAGCGGCTAGATAATTCACAATATCTACGTACCATGGCGCGTTGTTCAAGGTTGAGATTTCCTCATAGGTTTCCTCTCCAGAGGCATGCGGGATATCCTTTCCAATTGTGTTTATCCCAGCCACTAGTCTTTCATAAGTAGAGTGATCGCCTATAGGTATTAGTTCAGGTTTAAGATGTTCTAATCTAGAGAGGTGGTCAGCAACTAAGTTCTCAGCTCCCTTTTTATCTTTAATATCCAGGTGAAATTCTTGGAGTAAAAGAACCCATCTGAGCAATCTAGGCTTAGCATCTTTCTTACTTAACAAGTATCGGATTGCTGCGTGATCATTGTATACTATTATCTTGGCTCCTACCAAATAAGATCGAAATTTATCGATAGCAAACACTACGGCTAGCAATTCCTTTTCTATGGTTGTAAAATTAAGCCAACATCTAGGTTCTACTAGCATATTAAATAACAGGTAGTTTCTTATCTTTTCCCTGCCCTAGTACGGCTCCTACATCAAAATCACTAGCGTCACACATGATTTCAAAGGGTTGCGTCCAATCGGGTGGTTGTATGATAGGTGCTGAGATCAGTGCTTGCTTTAAAACTTCAAAGGCCTCAAGACATTTTTGGTCAAATTCAAACTCGACATCTTTCAACAATAGGTTTGTTAAAGGTTTTGTTATTCTGGAAAAATTCTTGATGAAGCGTCGATAGAACCCGACATGTCCTAGAAAACTCCTCACTTCCCTAACGGTCTTAGGTGGGTTTAGGTTTTCTATGACTTCTATCTTGGGTTTATCAACTTCTATGCCTCTCTCGGAGATAATGTGTCCTAAGACTATCCCTTCGTTCACCATAAAATGGCACTTCTCCCAGTTCAACACAAGGTTCACTTTCACACATCTTTCCAAGATTTTCTCTAAATTTGAAAGGCAGTTTTTAAAATCAAATCCACATACAGAGAAATCGTTCATAAATACTTCCATAATTCCATCGAGGTAGTCTGCGAAAATCGACATCATACATCGTTTGAAAGTGGCGGGTGCATTACAGAGTCCAAAGGGAATTCGTCTGTAAGCGAATGTTCCATAAGGACAAGTAAATGTGGTTTTTTCTTGGTCCTCTGGGTGAATAGGGATTTGGACGAAACCAGGATATCCATCAAGATAGCAGAAATACGAGTGTATAGCTAGACGTTCAAGCATCTGATCTATAAATGGAAGAGGGAAATGGTACTTTCTAGTCGCCTTGTTCAACTTTCTGTAATCTATACACATACGCCATCCTCCTTCTGTTCGTTTTGCTACACGCTCACCTTTCTCATTTTCCACGACGGTGATACCTCCTTTCTTGGGTACCACATGGACGGGGCTTACCCACTCAATATTCGAAATCTGGTATATGATACCAGCTTTCAACAACTTAAGGACTTCTTTCTTAACTACATCGCTCATGATATGGTTTATTCTTCTCTGATGTTCTCTTAAGGGTTTCGAATTCTCTTCCAGCATAATCCGATGCATGCATACGGACGGGCTAAATCCTTTTAAATTTGAGACTTTATACCCTAAAGCTGAGGGATATTTCCGCAAGGTTTCTAAGAGTTAGTTTGTTTCGATTTGTGAAGGTGTTTTAAATTGGCTTTATTTTGTGATAAAACATTCCTGGTGTATGTATGTGGAATTATGCAGGATCGTATGTTTGAACCAGTAAAACTTTTCAAAGGATGTCAAGCTTGGTGTCTTGACATTAGAATCTAACAGAAGTAGCTGTCATCTTTTAGTTGTGAGGTTTCCTTTTTTATCTCAGGTCTCTTAAGGAAACTATATATTGTGCGATGTTTGTTTTGTGCTAAAATTGATTGAATCACAAGGTATGTGATCATCCTGATGATGTGGAAATTAGGTTTACATGGGTAACCCTAATTTTTGTATGAAAGGCCCATGGCCCAAGTCCTTCTACCAGCTGACTATATATCGACTGCAAATCCTACTTTCAGCCGCAGAGTTTTTCAACATAAACGATTATTAAACTCTCTGTGTTTCCACCGTGTGTGTTTCTTGTGATCCAAACAATTATCATGTTGATAATTGTTGTGGAATAGTTTATCCGTGACTGTATATTATGAAGAACTGTTGTTCTATTTTTGTTACGTGTGATCCACGCTATTAGCTTTGATGATTGCGTTGGAATTAGTTTGTGTTTTTGTTCTGTCACTCTAAGCTTTTAAGCATGTGTGTGTGTCTCTTGATTGAAGCTTTTAAGCAGATCAAGGTGTGTTTTTGAAGTGTGTCTTCTATCTGTAATTGTTTATTGTGTATGTGTAATCACTGCTGTGATTGAGGGATAGTGGAATGGAGATATTCCATATCTAGGTAGAACCTAGGTAGAAGGGTCATTGGGTAGTGATTAAGTGAGAAGTTGTAAACGGGGGAGTTTAACTTTGAATTGATACTACTGATAGTGGACTTCATCCCTGGCTTGGTTGCCCCCAGAGTAGGTTGTTTGAACCGATATGGGTAAACAATTATATGTGTTCTTTACTGTTTTATGTTGTTTTGTTATTACTGTTTGTGCTGCATAATTGTGGATGTCATAACATCCAGTTTGACATCAAGCGTGTGTTACTAGAATTTTCAATTGGCATCAGAGCGGGCACCCTGCCTGTTTACATCTGGGTGAGATCTAGGGATAGCAAAATTCTGGTACTATGAACAAGAATAAAGAGGACACTGCACAATATGTCACAGCACTAACGAGTGCTTGTGAATCTGATGAAGATTCCAGTGAAGATGAATTAACCTTTGGTGAGCTTGCAACCTCCTACAAAGAACCATATGCCAAAAGTACTGAAGTATGTAAGCAAGTGGAGAAGCAAAAGAGGGTCATAAAGGAGTTGGAATTTGAAAAGAAAGAACATCTTGAAACAATAGAGTCACTCAATGAGGAGATCAGCATGATAAACTCCAAGATGGATCAAATGTCAAAATCTGTCAGAATGTTAAATTCTGGAACTGACTCCGTGGAAGAGATACTGCAAATTGGATAGAGATCAGAAGACATGTCTGGAATAGGATTTCTGGGAAGATCATAATCCATCTTAGGTCTCAAAAGTCCAAAACCAGAAGTCCACATTCCAGGTCGGATGTCCAGACCAATGTCACAACATCATAAGGACAGAAGGATAAATCATGTTAGGAGGAAATTTAATCAATGGAGATGTCATCACCGTGGAAGATTTGGCCACATAAAACCTTTTTGTTTTAGACTGTATGGTTATCCCAATCACTTGCCTCAAAAGAAAACCAAGCAAAGCGCCTCAGTCAAGAAACAACAATGGGTTCCTAAAGGCATTGCCTTAATGGCTCACACCCCCCTGCGAGTATCATCAACAGAAGACTGGTATTTTGATAGCGACTGCTCAAAACACATGACAGGTACAAGAAATCTGTTAATAGATGTTAATCCTCATTCCTCTAACTATGTCACGTTTGGTGATGGAGAAAAAGGAGAAATCCAAGGGATTGGAACTCTAGAATATCCTAAAGGTCCAAATCTGAACAATGTTCTTCTGGTAAAAGGACTGACTATGAATCTAATTAGCATCAGTCAACTGTGTGACCAAGGTTTCAATGTCAGATTCACCAAGAACGAATGCATTGTCATAAATGAAGACCATATGGAAGTCATGAGAGGCTCTAGGTCTAAAGAAAACTGCTACTTATGGGAACCTTGTTTTTTAAATTGATCCTCTAAAGACTCCATGACCAAGGAAGAGATCAAGGAAAATCAACAAGAAAGATCAGTTAAAAATGTAGCTGAAAATTTGAGAGAATCAGAGAAAGAAACATCTGCCAGCGATCTCACGGCAAGAGAACTTGCTACTATTCTCTCTGAAAACTATCTAAGAAATGAGAGACTTTATGCAAGAATGTTAGGGGATAGAAGTACTTACACTCTCCTTCAAGAAGAAAACATAAGCCTTCGGTCAAACATTGGTGCTCTGAAAAAGAAGTTGTTGAACAAATCTCACAAGGATGTAGAAGTAAGAAATCAGACTTGCTTAATGGAACATATGATGCCTAATCAAAGTATGCAACATAAAAGGCAACATCAAGAAAGGAGCAAATATTTCCCATATAAGAGATGCTATCAATGTGGCAGGACAGATCACTTGAAGTCCACATGTCCTGAAGCTCAGGCTCTTACCAGAAGGATGATATATCAACAGAGAAATCCCTTAAAAGCTGGACCATATCTCCTTGAGCTAAGTGATGAAACTAAGCATCCAAGTTTAAATACAAATATTTCAGGAAGAAAAATGAACAGTGTGAAAATAAGAAGACCGTATCAAACTTCTAAACCTTGGTATGAAAGAAAAGCTGGAAATGGATACGAAGAAGAAGAGACATCCAAAACCTTCTTTGTAAAAATTGAAGGTGAAAAACTAATGATGTCTGAATACAATGTCACTGAGAATGTCATGACATTGTACTATGAGAGGGGTACTAATGTGTCAAAGAAAACCACCCAACTCATCAGAACCAAGCACATGGATACAACATGTTTCTCTCCCAAGAACCTTGTAGTTAACAACGTTTTTATCATGAAGCATGAAACTTCTAATCTACCAAGTGGAGACATCCTTGCTAAGAATCTAAGCACTCTCCAAATTTAAATATTGAAAAAAAAATTAGGTACTTACTCCTGTGAAGTGTTATAGCAATTACAGTGTCTAGGGAACTATTTTTTGAACAAAGAAAATAACTCAAATTTAATGATTGGTCAAAATTTAAATTCCCCCTCCAAGTACAATCTTTTCCTCTATTCCTTCATTCCCACTTCGCTGGTCTCTTACACTTCTCTCATCTCTCATCCAACAACAAAAACAACCAGACACTTAGATCGTCTCCGACATCTTCCTCAATGACTCAACAATCTATTCGTCAGTCTTCGTAAAAAATGTCCACTTCTGCTGTTCATGAACAAGACGCTTCCAATGCTCCCATTAACCCTAGTGAGATTCTTGAAGTCACTCCTTTGCAGATGGTAACCCCTTTCGACCTCGTGACAAAACGACCCAGAATAATGCATGCACGAAGAACCAAAGAGACTGCAAGAAGACCTAGGAATCCCTACTCTGGTCTGATTTCACAATCGTCTATTCCTTCATCTAGGGAAGAACCAACCAAAGAAGGCTCAAGGTCTAATCACATCGCTGTTGTCAAAATTGTTACCCAAATCCTAAATGAGGAAAATGTTTCATCCAAACTCCCTGGTCTTGAGAATCCTGTGCTTCCTTAGTCAAATGTCATTGGGCATGTTAGTGACACCACTGGCACCTATGTCCCAACAAATGATGAAATGAATGATAATGTGCATGTGAGTGACAAGAAAATAAATGATGTTAATATTGATCACATTGAAATTCCTGATGGTGCTGAACACAATGAAGAGATCCCCAGCAATGTCTCTATTAACACGTGTGTAAATCACACTGAAAAAGGCCAAACTAAAGAAAAAGAACCAGAGAAAACTCAGACTGACAAAGTAATCAACCTTGATGATCTCTCTGATGATGACCTGGTTGCTTCCATCAATCCAAGCATAGCCAGAAGGCTAATGAGGTTGAAAGGAAAGCAAGCATAGCCAGTGGCTAAGTCCGTTTCTGTTGGACCAAAGAAGGCATGGAGCAAAATGGTGCCTAAGAAGAGAAAGACCAGAAGTAGTTCTGAGAATGAGTCAGATTCTGATGTTGTTGCGGATGTCAATGACATTCATCCCAAGAAGAAGGTCTCTACTAGCAAGCTGGGTGATAGTGTTCCTGAAGTACCTATTGATAACATTTCATTTCACTATCCCTCCAGTGTACTCGGATGGAAATTTTTCTATCAGAAAAGACTGGCCTTAGAGAGAGAACTTACTCAGAATGCTCTTGAGTATGAACAGATCATGAATCTTATTCATAGGGCTGGACTAATGAAGACTGTGACTCAACTCTCTAAGTGTTATGAATTCCTGGTGAAGGAGTTCATTGTGAATCTACATGAAGATTGTGGCAATAAGGAAACTGAGGAGGATTTAAAAGTGTTTGTCAGAGGAAAATGTATTAACTTCACGCCCACTGTGATCAACAAATTTCTGGAAAGGTCAAATGAAGCTCAGCCAGAGCTGGAAGTGTCTGATAATCAAATGTGCAAAGAGACTACTGCTGGTCAAGTGAAGACATGGTCTGTCAAAGGGAAGCTGATTGTGAGCAAACTAAGTGTGAAGTATGTTGTACTTCACAGCATTGGAGCTGCCAACTGGGTGCCAACTCAACACAAGTCTACAATCTCTGCTTTCCTAGGTAAATTCATCTTTACTATTGGTACTAAGTCCAAAGCTGATTATGGTACTTATATGTATAAGCAAACCTTAAGGCATGCTGGTAGTTATAGTGTCAAAGGTCCCATTGCCTTACCTTCCCTTATTTGTGGAATCATCTTAAAACAATTTCCCAATATTTTGACTGACAAAAGAGCAAGTCCTTTAATCTTTCATCATAAGTTCTTCCAAGGAACTCATGTTCATGATGTTAATACAACTTCGGCTGGACCATCAAAAGAGAGCATAATTATGAGTAAAACTGCCATGATTGCTATGCTCCGAGATACCTGTAAGGAGCTGGAGTCCAGAAAATTGGCTCTTGAAAGATTGATCAGCTCTCTTGAAACGAGTGAAAATGCTAAATCTGCAGATACTGATGAGGAGGAACAGGGTGAAGATGATGGTGGTTCAGACAGTGAGATTGAGAAAGAAGCCAGTCCTGATGATTACACTGATAATAGTGTAGAACTCAACAGCTCTAAGTCTGAAGACAAAAGCAAGTGTGTATGGTAATCTTCCCTAGCGTTGTTTTTTTTATTCTGAGGATACTTTGGTAACATTTCGGGTAAAAAGGGGGAGTAATGATATGGTTGGTTGATACTGTAATGATGGTATTGTGTTACTGTGTTTTGTGTTTGGTCATCTAATTTGTATATTCAGGATGAATCTTTAGTTAACTGGTATGTGCTGGCAAGCTACTTTTAATTCCACAATCTTCTTTATTTGTGTGTTTGTTCTTTGCTGCAAAGAATCTCTAATATCGTGGTAACAGAATGTTTTAACCAAAAATTTGCCAAAGGGGGAGATTGAAGGTGTTTTAAATTGGCTGTATTTTGTGATAAAACATTCCAGGTGTATGTATGTGGAATTATGAAGGATCGTATGTTTGAACCAGTAAAACTTTTCAAAGGATGTCATGCATGGTGTCTTGACATTGGAATCTGACAGAAGTAGCTGTCATCTTTTAGTTGTGAGGTTTCCTTTTTTATCTCAGGTCTCTTTAGGAAACTATATATTGTGCGATGTTTATTTTGTGCTAAAATTGATTGAATCACAACATATGTGATCATCCTGATGATGTGGAAATTAGGTTTACATGGGTAACCCTAATTTATGTATGAAAGGCCCATGGCCCAAGTCCTTCTGCCAGCTGACTATATATCGAATGCAAATCCTACATTCAGGCGCAGAGGTTTTCAGCATAAACGATTATTAAACTCTCTGTGTTTCCACTGTGTGTGTTTCTTATGATCCAAACAATTATCATGTTGATAATTGTTGTGGAGTAGTTTATCCGTGACTATGTATTGTAAATAATTATTGTTCTGTTTTTGTTACGTGTGATCCATGCTATTATCTTTGATGATTGCGTTGGAATTAGAATGTGTTTTTGTTGTGTCACTCT
Source organism: Vicia villosa (assembly GCF_029867415.1). Taxonomy (NCBI): domain Eukaryota; kingdom Viridiplantae; phylum Streptophyta; class Magnoliopsida; order Fabales; family Fabaceae; genus Vicia; species Vicia villosa. The sequence continues at coordinate 58,764 of NW_026706616.1, forward strand.
AAGCTTTTAAGCACGAGTGTGTGTCTCTTGATTGAAGCTTTTAAGCAGATCAAGGTGTGTTTTTGAAGTGTGTCTTCTATCTGTAATTGTTTATTGTGTATGTGTAATCACTTATGTGATTGAGGGGGAGTGGAATGGAGATATTCCATATCTAGGTAGAACCTAGGTAGAAGGGTCATTGGGTAGTGATTAAGTGAGAAGTTGTAAATGGGGGAGTTTAGCTTTGAATTGATACTACTGATAGTGGACTTCATCCCTGGCTTGGTAGCCCCCAGAGTAGGTTGTTTGAACCGAACTGGGTAAACAATTCTGTGTGTTCTTTGTTGTTTTATGCTATTTTGTTATTACTGTCTGTGCTGCATAATTGTGGATGTCATAACATCCAGTTTGACATCAAGCGTGTGTTACTAGAATTTTCAATTTTGTTTAGAGTGGCGCTTATTATGACAGGTCGATTCATGTCCTCATCCAAAAACTCATATCTTAGATTCTTGGGTAGTTCCTTAAGTTCTATGGTAGGTTTCTTGGTGCACGGCATAGGGTCAGGGGTAAGAGCTAAACATTCAAAAAGGTTGTCGTCAATGTAAGGTTCAATACTCTTAAATCCGTCATCCTCTAAAATGGGGGTTGAAGGTAATCTGATTAAGGATTCGTTATGTTCGAGTTCATTCACACATTCATCAATGACATCAATGGCATAACACGCATCTCCTATTATTGGTGCCATTAGAAACTTCGATAGAATAAACTCGATCTTTTCATCTCCTACCTCAAAAGTTAGCTTCCCTTTTTTAACATCTATTATAGCTCCGACAGTCGATAGGAATGGTCTTCCTAAGAGGACTGGGATGTCATCGTCTTCTTTGATATCCATTACTACGAATTCGGTCGGAATGTAAAACTGACCAATCTTGACAGGTATGTCTTCTAAAATACCCAAGGGGTATTTGACAGATCTATCAGCTAGTTGTAATGACATCTTAGTAGGCTGAAGTTCTCCTAATTTTAACCTCTTACAGACAGCCAAAGGCGTCAGACTTACGCTCGCTCCTAGGTCTAAAAATGCTTTGTCTATCTTACGATTTCCTAGGATGCAAGGGATAGAAAAACTTCTGGGGTCTTTGTCTTTCTTGGCAAGTTTATTTTCGGATATGGGATGACATTCCAAACGTTTGGGATCGTTGAGTCGCCATTTGTTGAACAAAATATCTTTCAAGAACTTGGCATATGATGGTATTAGGGTTATTGCTTCGGTAAAAGGGATCTCTACGTGGAGTTTCCCTATTACCTTAATAAACTTTTGGAATTGGTTTTCTGTTTTGGTGTTTTTCAACCTTTGTGGGAACGGACTAGGTGGTTTGTAAGGTTGTTGTGTGTGATTCCCTACTTCTGGTTTTGATTGATTTTCAGGTTTCTCTGGTTCCTCTACCTGGTCCTTGGGTGCAGCATCTTCCTTAGGTTTTTCTGGTGTGCTTAGGTTAGGATTTCTAGGCCCTTCATAAGTAGTTCCACTTCTTAAGGTGATAGAATTTGCTTGGCCTTTGGGATTGGGATGAGTTTGTCCAGGGAATTATCATCTAGGTACAAATTATACAAAGGTAGTTTGGGCCACTTGGGAAATCTGGGTCTCAAGCATTTTGGTGTGGGTCATCATCTGGTCAAACTTGGTTGCCAGTTGAGTAACTAGTTCGTTCGCGTGAATGTGTTGATTCATAAACTCCTTATTTTGCTGAGTTTGAGTCTGAATAAAGGTGTCTATGGTTTCTTTAAGGTTTGGTCTTGGTGGCACAACTTGCATAGGTTGGTTTTGTTTTTGTGTTTGGAATCCTTAAGGTCTTGACGATCCGGGATTTCGGATGGGGTTATTGTTTTTGTAAGAGAAATTTGGGTGGTTCCTCCATCCAGGATTGTAGGTGTTCAAGAAAGGGTTCCCTTGGGTATAGTTAACTTGGTCTGAGCTAGATTCGTTCAAAAGGTTACAGTCAACGGTTTGATGTCCTTGAGTTCCACAGAGTTCGCACTCCGATTGGATTGCTGCCACTACGGTAGGGTTTTGAGACATGTTCTCAACTCTCAAGGCCAGGGCGTCCATCTTAGCATTCATCATGTCCATTCAACTTATCTCATGCTTTCCTCCATGGCTTTCCTTTTTCTCTACTTTTGCTCGTTCTATTCCCCGCTGGGCGTGGTTTTGGGCCATGTCCTCTATCAGGGCATAAGCGTTAGGGTAAGGTTTGTTCATCAATGCTCCGCCAGCGGCAGCGTCTATGCACATCTTTGTGTTGTAATGGAGTCCATTATAGAAGGTGTGTATGATTAACCATTTCTCCAGGCCATGGTGCAGACAAGCTCTCAAAAGTTCTTTATATCTTTCCCAAGCATCAAAAAGTGATTCGCCTTGGTTTTGAGTGAAACTAGTGATCAGGTTCCTAAGGACAGCGGTCTTACTCGGTGGGAAATATCTGGCAAGAAATTCTCTCCTAAGGTCTTCCCAAGTCGTTATTGAGTTGGCTGGAAGGGCGTCTAACAAGTCATGGGCTTTACCTCTAAGGGAAAAAGGAAACAATCTTAAGCGGATGGCTTCGGGTGTGGCTCCATTTGCCTTAAGGGTGTCAGCCAACTGGATAAATACCTTTAGATGTTGATTCGGGTTCTCGGTAGCGAGACCAGCGAATTGGTTTTGTTGTACCAGTTCTAATAGTGATGGCTTAAGTTCGAAATTGTTGGTTGTTATAGCGGGGTTTACTATACTAGAACTAGGTTCCTCATTAGATGGTTGAGCAAACTCTTTAAGCGGTCTATGGTTACGGTCTTCGGCCATAGCTTTCCTTAACTTAAAGATAAACAGACGTGCTCGGGCATAACGTTCAGGTTCCACTAAAGGGTTTAATAGGTTACCGGTGCTACGATTTCTACGCATCTACCGGCTAGAATAGCCTTAGTCTAAACGGGATCATAATAGGGTACGAAATTTGACGAAGTTGGTCCCCGGCAACGGCGCCAAAAACTTGATGGGTTGTTTACGTATAGCCTAAATATAGAACTGCAAGTGCACAGCCTATCGAAGTAGTATATAAGATTATCGAACCACAGAGACCAATCGTAAATCTATCAACTCTATTGCTAAGGTGCTTATCTAAGGTGAACAAGAATATTGAGGTGAGTGCAGTGCAACAAAGTAAGTAAGCGAAGTAAGTAACAGTTTAAGCAACAGGTTGGAATGTAAATCATGAAATGAGACTACGGTCCAGTCATGCATAAATGAAATCACTTATGGGGCAGTATTTTCTATCGGTAGGAAAGAATCAATTTAACGAGAACTTGTAGCTTTTGTCTACTAAGAACCGAGTTTACTCTTTAAATTAAATTCCTTTATTGTCACATATAAAGGGTGCCTTCCGCGTTAAAGAGGTAAACCTATTTTTAAGAAAATGATAGTTTTGACTTAATAGAAAAGTAATTTTGACTTGGAAAGATTAACTTAAAGAGACTTTCGGCTTTTGACCAAGAGTCAGATTTCAAACCTACAAACGCGTCCGAAAATGGTTTTAAAATCGTTTTCTAAAAAGTGTTAATGATTCCTATTTGACCAACCAAACTGCTTTCCCTCTTTTTGTTTGGTTAAATAATAATCAAGTCATATCATTAGTATGGACGGCTTTCAATCTTACCCAATAAACATTTAAACATAACTGACTTAAGTTAAAATCAAAACATCCCCAGAGTGTTCTCACTAGCATGATAATTGGAACACGATCATGATGAAAATCATTACATTCAAACCTTTATGGTTTAGAAAGACATAATAAGTGCGAGTCTATAACACATGTAGACTATGATAAGAGCGAGTAAGTAAAAGGGTACGGGTCTATAAAACGTGTAGACTATGGTAAAAGCAATTATAAATAAAGAAATGCAATTAAATAGAACCTGCTCCAAGAGGAGGCTTTGATTCAGGTACAAGTTGCAGAAATGTAAAAGCGGTATGATGAACTTCAACCAAAGTGCTCCAAGACTCGATTACAACTCAATCTACACCGTAATAACTCCCCGATGTGAAGAGATTATTACTTTACAGAAACTGATAGTATATGGCTTAAGATTGTACTAAGCTTGGATGAAACTACAAAATGAAAAACGAAATCTATTTATAGAGGATTCTGGAGGTGCGTAAAGACAGGAGTGCCCCTCAACTCCTTCTGAGCGGGAAGAGGTTTGTAAAGGCTGTAGGCGCGGCAGCCTCACCGTGGGCGTGGTGTGTGCAAATGGAGGAGATCGTGGGAACGTGGCAGTTGGCCCTATAGCCGGCACGGTGCTGGACGCCATAAGTGCAAATCTTCTTGAAAAACCCTATTTTCTTGGCGTTTTGGCTCGTTTCTTCACCGAAGGCTATGAAAGGTCAAGAATCCTGATAACAAAAGAAATAGAAGCATAATACAGAAAAATGATAATAAAAACTAAGGAAAACATGTGATATTTGAGTCAGAAATATAGTGCAATTCAGTGCGATCATTACCCGCCCTGCCCCTCCTTTCCTCTCTACTTCTTATAGAATTTAAATCTCCACCCACCACCCAAAAACCTGCTTCTAGTATGTTTTTCCATCCTATTAATTTCGCCCACAGTTCTCGTTTCTCCGCCAGACAACAAGAAGAATAAATGTTAATAAGATAATAGATGATACATTTACGCAGGGTCTTGATACCTATAAAATCCTTTCCAGAAAAATGGAAGACAAGTGAGATAGATTCCTTCCTCCAAATAGTAAGAATTCCGCCAACTATACCATCTGCGTTTCTAGTAGCCCAGTCACGATCTATTGAACCCCACAAACATATAACCCTTGAGACCATCATATTTAAGACCTTTGTTTCCTGGAAGAACGTCACTTCTGGTTTTCCCGCACTCACAATTTGGCATATTCTTCTGCATTTTGCAAAATTGCCACACCCACAGATGTTAAACGTACCAATAATCATGAAACCACAATAGCTACCTCCTTCGCACCAATATTTGACAACCTCTCCTTCTCCTCCATGTCCCTAATAAAAGGGTTGCATGCATTATGTCATGGAATAAAGGCTCGTTTGGGTATGTGTATACTTTCTTTATTAAGAATGAACAAGTTGTATCAAGTGTCGTTTATTTATTGTCATTTTCTAATGATAGTCCTATTTTAAATCAAACACTAAGAAAATGTTATATTTAGTGACAGATAAGAAATGTTGTCATACCCTAATTTTGACCCCCCTGAGATGTCATATCTTCAAGCTTCTCATCAGATCAAAACAGATACTCAGAACACTCACTTGTTCATTTGATGCTCAATCGAGGGTGTTCAGAAACAAAAGAACTCAGGAAAAGGATCAATAAATAGAAGAATTAGTCTCTAATACAATCATGGGACCCAAAAGCTTCATTTTTATTCACCTATGATTGATCAGACACCCAGCCATCTGAACTCAGGTTTACTCAGGTCACCAGACTCGGATTTTGAGCCTATCAAGGACTATAATCAGGGATCACATTTGGGAAACCCTAAGAAGCCCCAAGGTGTTTATCAAAGGCTTCAATCATCTTCAAATAATCCATATAACAACATCCATTGGGCATTACACCTCAATTCAAGATCCACAATCATCAATTTCATCTGGTCGACAATTAGGGTTTTTGACCTAATTCACCTGGACAGTTGACTTTTAATCAGGACATAAACCCAAAACTCAAAACATGGTTCAAGAACTTCTATTACCTCAACATAGTCCATTCATATCATTTATTTGAGGTGGAGAACTTGGTTCATCACAAAAGTCCAAAATCTCACTTCATCTGAAAAAAGTCAATTGTACAGAATCACCTTTGACTTTTAGGGTTTTTAGTCAAACCATGACTTTTAAGGATCAATACCATCAATATATGGTTACTAAAGTCATTTGACCAAAGAAATTCAAGAAAATTCATCAAGGATCAAAAAGTCGGGAATTAGGGTTTTTAAGGGCATTGTGGGAATTCAAAATTTCACCTACACAACTAAAAAAACTTCCAACATGAAAGTTGTAGGTCTTGCAAAATAAAACAACATCTTACATAGCAACTTTTTTCAAGAAATCAACCATTTAAGAGATTTGGGAATTTTGAAGTTTTAGGTCATAAAAACTTAGAAAATTTTCTAAGTGTTTTTGACCTAGTTTTCTTCCAACTTTGGCCTCATTTTTCACAAATTTCCCAAAGGATTCTGAAGAAACCCCAAACTAATGATTTGAAGTAGTTGTTTAGGGCTTTCCAAATTATGCTCAACCTTCTCCAAATTCATTTTGAGCTAGGAGTTATGCTTGTTCAAAGTTGGCCTCATGAAGTAAAATTATAGGTCATGCATCATTTTGGAACTTTGCAATTTTGTGCATATAGCCTCACTTATGGATGCTACACGACCCATACCACATCTGCAAACGTGCCATGCATTCATTTTCACCATGGCATGAAGATTGAAGAAGATTCCCAAAACAAGAACATGTGATTATGTAATGATTACATTTGGGAATTTGTGGCAAATTGATGAATCATCAAAGGAATCTTCCCACCAACCAATTAGAGCTCATTATGCATCAGAAATGTTCCCTAAGATCAGATGGAATCAATGGATAGAGAGCTAGCTCGAAAATGCAATGATCACAATTGGATATTCTTTGAAATTTCTTCATGCTTAAGGTACCAAGTTAACCTCATTAAGCAAGCTCACTATATCCAATTGCTCTGCATCCATTTGCCTATAAATACAAGTGCATTCCTCAGTACTAGACACACCAAAGATACTCTATTCCTTGCTTTCTCCTTCTCTCTCTCTCATGCTTATGGTTTTTCAAAGTCCTTTGGCAAGAAGAATCGTTTTCTTCAAACCAGAGCTTTTCTTTGAGAATTAAGCATTCTAACATCTCAAGGGGGATCATTTGAGGTGATCCAAGCACCTGGATCATTTCTGTAGGTGGAGGAACACCATTGCTGCCTTCACTTTGGAGCTTATGCAATTGGAGGTCCATGGAGTAATTCAGAAGGTGTCAAGCAAATCTAAGTGTTCAAACACGTTCCTTAGGGTGTAGTGAAGCTATTCAGATGGTCGTAGCTCATCTGTAACTGCAGATTCATCATCCTCCATGTTCACTTGGAGCTCAAATTGAAGGGGTCGGGTAGAACAATTCAGAGGTATTCGAGCCATAATAAACATTCAGTTAGCATCATTGAGTCCCAAGGAAGCTTTTTGGATCTTTCATACGAGCCCAGACGTTCTCCATCAAGCTCACGATCTCCATTTTATGAGGTATTTTTTTAAGCTCTAACACCCTAATTTAAGTACTCTTTTCAATATATCTCGATACCAGTTTGTTCATCATCATCAAAGGATTAAAAACCCTCTATCATAATTCATTTATTCATCTTGTGCATCATTTAATTTTAAATTTAGGGTTTATGTGTTCTTCGTGTTCATACTGAAATTCTTTAAGTACACTTAGAATAAATAAATTCTGAGATCATGATCATGTTCCTCGTTTGAAAACGAGCAAGTTTGATGTTTGAATCATTTAAAATGGTTGAGAGATGAGAGAGTTCAGAAATCCAAGATGGAGGAGCTAGAGGTTGAAGATGATAATGGTGGTGGCGCCATTTTTTTGAATTCTTAGGTTTAAGTTTAAAATAAAGTTAGTGGTAGTTATGTTATTTACGAATTCATCATAATGGCTCAATGGTTACAGCGTGCGTCCATAGTCTCCTCATGCCCAAGGTCTGGGGTTCGAATCCCCCCCGCCTCAGACCTTTTGATTTTATTTTCTTTTTTCCACTCTATGCACTAGACAACACACATATTACAATGAAATCCCCTCTATAACACTAGGCGCGCGTTGGCTGGTTGGTGTGTGTTTTAATTGTTGGCTTCAAGGGCGTGGGTTCAAACCATGGTGAGGCCAAAACATTATTTTTTATCACTTTTCCTCTTCATTTTCTTCACAACTTCACACAATTAATTCACTTATCAAATTAATTCATTTTTAACTTCATTTTTCACACACTTGTTAATTAATATATATATATTTTATGAATAATCAAAAAAATCACAAAAATATTATTTATTTTATATATTTTTATTAGGTTAAAAAATGGTGTTATTTTAAATGTTTTAAATATATTTTAATGCATGTTTTCATTGAAATTTCAAAACCTAATATCTCATAAATATTTTAGTGGTAAAATCCTAATCATTTAGGTCTTAATTAGGTATAGATATTATCTTTACTCTAATTAAGTTGACTTTCGTCAAAATTCAAACTGTTTTCAAACTTCAAAGTGAACAGACGATCGAGGTTTTCAAACAACAGAACCTCGCATCTTCTCAACTGTTTCTCATAAACAGTAAATCAGTTTTTAAATGGGCCTCTAATAGAGTGTAAGTCCCAACACCTTTTTCTTTTCTTAGTTTGTTTTCAAAAAAAACTGTATTTACAAAATCCTCTTTCTATTTTCAAAACATTCTTCTGGTATTTGAAGGGCATTATTCCTGGTGAAACTCTTCAGATACCTATGTGACCTATGTCCATCTTCACTTCTTCTGTTTTCAAAAACCTTTAACTGTTTATCATAAATATTCAACTGTTATCAAATTGCTGGTAAGGCTTTGTACATACTTCTTCAAAGGCCTCCACTCCATCCAGGTTAGGCTTTACAAGCTTTCAATTTACAGTCTTTATTTAAATTACCGTCAAATATAGAACTGTTTATATATTAGAACTACGTTTGAGTATAAACCCTAGGACAGTTAAACTATATATATTATAGGAATATGGCCTAGGATTGAGAATGTCTTCCCGGTGAAGGCTCTTTCCTAATTAGAGATCTTTAGTTCAAACCCTCAAGATGAATTATTCCCGGTGAAACATCTTGAAAAAAGCCTTAGAACAAAAAATAGGATACATCCACCCAAAGAGGAATTATTCCCGGTGAAACCTCTTACCCATTTGCTTAAAGCCAAAATAAGTTCAAAACAACATAGCTTTCTCTTGTGCTATAACAAGGACCCTCGATGACCCTCGATTAGCCTCCTCTTGGGCTTTGTACAAGGACCCACAGGCTTCTTAAAAGCATTTCGAGCTTCCTCTTGAGCTTGTATACAAGGACCCATCAGGTTTCTTATAGACATAGGAACAGGTCTTTAGTTACCTTTTAGCCTATCCTAGTGAGTTTCTTCCATTTTTAAACCAGACTTTAAACAAGCTAAGTTTGTCTCAATCTCATATTGAGTACACCTTTTGGAATGAGAGACATGGACAGTCTCTGTCACCCTTATCTTCATCAATCTTCCTTAGCAGAGTCTAGGATCCATATTTGCTTATCCTCAGTAAGAGTTAGCCTTAATCTTGGGCTTTAAAACATGAAGTCTCAATTAGATAATCTTTCTGCCATCATTAAAACCCCTGGAAAGGGTTAGCCTCCAAACACAGTTAATAAAAAAATGAGTCAAAACCCCTGGAAAGGGTTAGCCTCCAAACACAGTTAATAAAAAAAAAGAGTCAAAATCCCTGGAAAGGGTTAGCTTCCAAAAAAAAAATCAGTCTTTTAATAGATAAATCCTCCAGTAGAGTAAAACTCCCCCAGTGAGTCCTTCACTATTAAGTAGCCACAACCTTGGGCTTTGTACAAGGCAGATAAACCACATTTCCTGTGTCAAAGATTCCTAATCTCAAGGATCTTTTCCCCCATAGAGTCATCCATACACAGTTTCTTTAAGAGTCCGCCACAACTTTGGGCTTTATACAAGGCAGAAAATAATGTTTTCCCTAGCCAGAGTAGCCACAACCTTGGGCTTCATACAAGGCACAAATTAATAACTTCCCCAGTTAAAAGTCAGCCACAACCTTGGGCTTCATACAAGGCACAAAATAGAGTCATCCATAGTCTTCAAAATTCAGTATCCTCAGCAGTTAGCCACAACCTTGGGCTTCATACAAGGCACAAAATAGAGTCTCCCTAAGTAGAGTTAGCCACAATTCTGGGCTTTGTACAGAACACCAAATAAAAATCCATCAAATAAACACTCTCCAACTAGAGTCAGCCTCAATTCTGGGCTTTGTACAGAGCACAAAAACACTTTAGTTCAAATCCATCCCCAGTAGAGTTATCTCCCAGAGTCAATAAAATCAATTAAAAGCCTCAAGCTTGAGCCTCATACAAGCCAGCCAAAAAATCAAATCTTTTATACAGTAGGTAGACATAACTTATCTCTATAGAGAGATCTTTCTCCTATCTCACCACATTCAAACAAACAAACATTACTTTCACTTTAATTAAGTCTCCCATTTAGGATTTTGAAAGGCATGAGCTGGCAGTAAAACCCAGACATGTGGTAACTTTCCCTAATTTGGATGAGTATTTCATTTTAATTAAGTCTCCCATTTAGGATTTTTGAAAGGCATGAGCTGGCAGTAAAACCCAAACATGTGGTAACTTTCCCTAATTTGGTTGAGCACCTTTCTTTCATTCAAGACGCAGTTGACTGGTATACTTGCACATAAACAAGTAAGGTCCCCCTCTTGAATGAAATGAATTCAGTTATTCTGTCACTCTTTAAAATGTTTGTGGTGGAATAGTAGAAATACCTCTCTGTAAAGATGATTTCATGTCTCTTTACTGAAAACGGAGATTTAATTCAAGCTTCAACCTTGAGCTTCAAGCAAGGCACCAAAAATAATTAATTTCCCTAATTAGTTCCCCGAACTACATTAAGCTCTGACTTCCACTAGGGATATGTAGGCATGAGGTTCACAAGGAATCTCAGTGAGCTAATAAAATACCAAAAATAGCCTGTCTGTCTGTCTTTTTTCAAATTAATTTAATTCCTTCTCCTAACACAAAGGAGAAACTTTCCCAATAATAAGCAGTAAACACAATCACAATGACACAAAGAAGGTTCCCGTAGAGTACTACAGATATGTAGGGTGCTTAAACTCTTCCCTATGTATAACCGACCCCCCGGACTCCATGATTTCTAGTCTAGGTGAATCCCCACACTTAGCAAACTCCTAGGGTTTATTTGAGATATTTTTCCCCTCTCCTACTCGTTAGGATAATTAAAAATTTCGTGTGATATCGTAGGAAGAACAGAAACAAAATTCATCCCACCACGGGCGCATTCTCCTTCCAAATTTCGCGTGAAAGGTCTAGCGTGCCGTCCTCCCAAGTGAAACGGGGAGGTAAAGAAAACGACGACACCACAAATGTGTACTTAATAAAAGTTAAAATGGAGATAAAAATGGCTCTTAACCCGCTCATAGGGTTCGTGCCGTTAGGAACTTTGCATGGAAAATCATTGGAAGACGAAGACTTGCAAGAACAAAGCACTAAGGTCAAAGATATCCATGAAAAAACATTCATCATGGAAAATATGATATTGGTAGAGGAGAAACAACAGGAAGAGAATAACGATATTAGGGAAGTGAAAACGTAAAACAACAGACCATACAAGGATACAGTTTGGGAGTAGAGGAAGAAGATGACCATGTGGCAAAGGAGGGAAGCTTTAATTGGGAAAGTGAAGAAGATGAAATTAATGAAGAAGGAGTCGAGGCAATACGAGTAGTGGATCAGAATATAGGATGATACGATTGTCCATTGTTTATCTTGTCTAAAGCAGAAGAGAAAAGAACTCAAAAACCATGGAAATGTGGGGTTGTTGTTAAGTTGGTTGGACGAAGAATAAGCTATGAGGCTTTGGAGATAAGATTGAAGCAGATGTAGGTGAAGAAAGGAATAGTAAACATTATAGTTCTAAGTAATTATTATAATCTTTTTACCTTTACTCATGATCAAGATCACATGACGGTATTGATGAATGGCCCTTGGTTCATTTACGATCATTAGTTAACCGTTAAGGAATGGTGTTCGGATTTCATCCACAAAGTGACACGATCAAATCTGTTGCAGTGTGGGTGAGAACCTGAGAACTTCCTATTGAGTACTATGATGGTAGAATGTTACATCATATTGGCAATAAGATAGGTAAAATAGTCAAAGTTGATAAGAATATGATTATGGATGCTCGTGGAAAGTATGCTCGTATTTGTGTTGAGATTGATCTAACTAAGGCACTTGTAGCTATGTTTAAGATCCAAGACTGGTCCATTAACATGGAATATGAAGGCTTAAATTTTCTATGTACTAACTGTGGAAATTTTGGACATTTTAAAGAAGGTTGTCTAAATAGTGCTGAGACAATCTAGGATGACCAAGGTGGTAGAAAAGAAGCAGATGTGAATGGTAACCAAAATACATCCACGATAATCAATAATCAAAACGAAAGTAACGGTTTTGGAAGTGGAAGGTAAAGGTCCCTAAGTTGTTGTCTAGAAAACTAGATGTATGAGGAAAGGAAGAGATAACGAAGGTAGTACAAATCTTAGCGGTGGAAAGAAGATTCCGAAAGCCATTAATGAGGAGGGTGATAATGCTCCGAGGAGAGTTACTAGCGTTCCAAAAATAGGAGAATCTCGATTTAATGCTTTGAATGATGAGATGGAGGGTTTAATGGAGAATGAAATTTCCATGAAGAATAATAATGTTGGCAGCAAGTCAGCCAACCAAGTGGAGAGAGTCATAAATAGAAGCAGTAAAGACAAAATGGCCATGAATAATTTCATTTTGGGTAATAATAAAGAGGATGCAGGCACGAGCAGAAAAGGGAGGACAAGTGTTGAAGACTTGGTTAAATCTTTGAACAATATGAGAATCATGAAGGGGAGGAAAGAGGCTTAGGATATTTTACTATTCCAAGAAAAGAAGAATACTATTTCAAGTAAAACAATTGTTCTGTCTTCACGGGGAGGTATTAATAATAAGGAAAAGGCTAGAAGTATTAGTAAGAAAGGTATAAAGGATTGATTTGGTAAAACTAGCATGTGGAATAACTTTTCTGAAGGCCATTCTAATCTTTACAACTTGCAAAAACGGGTTAACATTTTGAAGACCAAAGACCTTTTCCTTCAAAACACCAATTCAGATAATCCACATGTCAAATTCGCATTGGACAATGTGCATGCTCATAAAAAGGATTATAACAAAGTAGACAAGCCACCTGATACAGCAACATGTACAGACATAATCATTGTATTTGGCAATGAAAATTCTAAGAGCCAAACAAATGATAATGATACTGCAGAAACTACAAATGACAGTGACGTTGAACTTACAGTGGAAGTTACTAAGGAATCTTCCTTGGGAGTTTAAGGCTGGATGTTCTTTTTACTATATTTTACTTATGATTAATACATTAAATAAGATATTGGTTTGGGATTGTAGAGGTACAGCTAGCAAATATTTCTATAGATATTGCGAGTACTATATAGATATGTATAGTCCTTCTATGGTGGAAATTTTGGAAACCAGATGTGATCCAAGTTTGCTACTAAGTCTAGATCATTACAAGCTTTTCTTTAATATGGACAAAATTGAAGATTTAAGAGACTGAATTTGTTAACAATTACCTGTTGATTAACTATTATTTTTGGGTTTAAGTATGATGAATATACGGTCGCAATTTACTTAATTAATATTAAAAATATAAAATGGTCAAATACCATGTGGCATGCCATGTCAAGATATTTATCACACTGGCATTCCATGTGTACATCCTGTAACACCCCGAAAATTATAATTAATTATTTAATTGATTAATTAGGCATTATTGATGAATATAGGTTATTTAATGGAATAATGTGTGTCGTGACAATAAGTTGTGGGGTAGTCACGAAATTGTATGATAATTAAAAGTAATTATTTATTTAAATAATTTAGTTAATTACTATAATTTAAATAATTGTCAGAAATTGAAAATAATTGTTAGGATTATTTTTAATATTTAAATTGGATAAATAAGAGTGGGAATAACGAGGATTAGTAAGGGTAAATGAGGAATACCATATTAGGGGTCTAAGGGTTAACTTAGTAAAAAGGGACAAGAGAGAAAGAAAATTGTAACATTTTAGACAAGTGCTCAGAGAAAGAAGAAATTGAGAAGCCAGGAAGTGAGAAGAGGCTAGGGCTTGAAGATTCAATCGCTAAGGTTTAGGAACTGTCAATCTCAGGTAAGGGTGGGGTTCTGACTTTCTAAAGGATTGTATAATATTGGATATGTGGGGTTGATTGTCATTGTCGTATGATTTTGTTCTTGAGCTTTCTTGATGAGTATGTGAACCTAATTGTTGAACTGTTGACATAATTGTGTTCGAATTGATGAATTGGTCGTGTAAATTGTATGGATTTGTTGAATAATATGTGTATGTAAATGTTGTAATTTCAAAGTATGATTTTTGGGTACAATTTGGGGGTTTTGGGGTTGATGAAGGATGGTTTTGTATTCAGAAAAATAGCAGATAAAAACTTTTGGTTCAGTGGTAACCGGTTACTTGACGAGGTAACCGGTTACCTCACAAAAAAATGGGAAAATGGAGGTTTCTGGGCTGTTTACAGTGAAGTAACCGGTCACCTGGGAGCGAGAATGTGACAAATGACTTTTTAGACTGAAGTAACCGGTTACCACTGTGTTGAGCTGAATTTTCTAAAATTTTAAAAATTCATAACTTTTTACTCGGGTGTCCGTTTGACGCGCCGTTTGAATCTGTGGAAAGCTAATGAAATGTACTTTCTGGTCAGAATAGTTTCAAGTTTCTGAAAATAAATTTAGTTGGTGGGTAATGAGGTTTTGTGGTGCCGGTGTATGATGTCGGTGCTTGCATTTTTGTAGAAATTCAAAAATCCATCACTCTTTACTCAGGCGTCCGTTTGACGCGTCGTATGTACCTACAGGAAGCTAAAAATATCTTCTAATCAATAAAAATAATTTCAAATACATTGAGTAATTATTTAGTGGTGTTTGACGCTCTTCCGTGCAATATTTTTTTTGTTATGTTGAGATGTGTGTTTGCTGTTACGTGTGATGATGTTATATTGATGTAATGATGTGATGTTGTGTTATTGTTATGGAATAAAACATGATGAGTTGATAACATGTTTAGTAAGTTGTGATACTATGATGTTCATACATATATATGTATATATATGTATGTATTTTGTGACGATGATTATAATGATGATTTGATGTCAAGGATGTTGTTCGTGAATATGATGTTGTGATGAGTATATGAAAGACGATGCATTTGGCTTGTCGTGGTCATGTTTTATTATGTAGTTACGCATCATGCATTCATGGCATAAGAAGGACATATGTCTAGTGATGTAAGGGCAGATGCCCAGTGATGTTAGGACTGATGTCCAATGTTGGCCTTAATTCCGTTGTGTGGAATGGGTGCGTTTTGTGATGTAATTTGGTTCCAAGCGGGAATCGATCCTATGTTGGGGATCTTTGGAGATAGATGACTTTGGTCATCGCTGAAGTTTTGGTACCATATGCATTGAGTCGTAAGTGGTCTCATGGCATTGCATTATTATTGTTAACTTGACAAATAAGTTATGTGATTGATGTGTGAATGTTACGATGATTATTTGAAATGGTGTGGATGTGTGAGATGCAGAATATATAACTATGAATGATCATATTACTATATGCTTAATATTATACATTCTTTTTATATTGTTGAGATATCTCACCCCTTCTGTTCGATTGTTGGCACCACGTGGGTAACGTGTAGGAAGTCAGGATTAGTCCGCTAGCGAGGTAGCTTGGAAGATGTTGCTCTTTGTCTTTATTTTGAGTTTGACGTCATTTGTAACACCTTAATTTACCCCGCGTAATAATATAGGAAATTAATAGTAAAATAAAACATAATTTCAAAAACATTAGGATGCCACCGTTATAAATACACAAAAGCTTAGAAAATAGATATGCAACAGATAACACAAACAATCTTGTCTGAAATTCTTTTCTTTTAATTGCAGTGGAAAACAATAGTATGAATCATTCATAAACTTTCAGTATCATTCT
The DNA here is from genome assembly GCF_029867415.1 of Vicia villosa. NCBI lineage: Eukaryota > Viridiplantae > Streptophyta > Magnoliopsida > Fabales > Fabaceae > Vicia > Vicia villosa. Next base: position 74,743 of record NW_026706616.1, read on the forward strand.
TAAAACATAATTAACGATATCGTCTTCAAACCAAATAACAACATAAGTATTAATAGAAAATTCAACGACGGAGTTTTAGAAAGTTTACTCCAAAAACAACAGAAGAAACGCGAAACCCCCAAGTGTTACATATCAGAGCGACACCGACCCAAATACGCAAAGCAAGGCGATTCCTCGACTATGCACTGTCATACCCTAATTTTTGACCCCCCTGAGATGACATATCTTCAGGATTTTCATCAAGTCAAAGCAAGTACCCAGAGCAGCCTGACATTCAATCGAGGGTGTTCAAAGACAAGAAAACTCAGGCAAAGGATCAATCAATAGGAGGATTAGTCTCTAATACAAGCATAAGACTCAAAACCCTCATTATTACACCTATGATTGATTAAGACACCCAGTTATCTAAGTACAGGATTACTCAGATCAACAGACTAGGGTTTGGAGTCTGTCAAGGACTAAAATCAGGGATCACCTTTGGGAAACCCTAAAAAGCCCCAGGGGATCATTCAAAGACATCAATCATCTTCAAATAACCCATATGACAAGATCCACTGGACATCACACCTCAATTCAAAGTCTACAGTCATCATTCTCATCTGGTCGACAATTAGGGTTTTTGACCTAATTCACCAGGATGGTTGACTTTTAATCAGGGCATGGATCCAAAACTCAATACATGATTCAAGAATCTCTACTACCTCAATATAATCCATTTACATCATTCATTTGAGGAGAAGATCTTGTTTCTTCACAAAAGCCCAAAAATTCACTTTGTCAGGAAAAGTCAACTATGTGGGATCACCATTGACTTTTGAGATTTTTGGTCAAACCATGACTTTCAAAGATCAATATCATCAATATATGGATAATGAAGTCATTTGACCAAAGAAATTCAAAGAAATTCATCAAGGAGCAAAAAGTCGGGAATTAGGTTTTTTTTAAGGCATGGTGAGAACTCAAGATTTCACCTACACAACTCAAAAAACTTCCAACATGAAAGTTGTAGATCTTGAAAAATAAAACAACATCTTACAAAGGAACTTTTTTCAAAAGATCAATCATTTAAGAGTTTTGGAAATTTTGGAGTTTTAGGTCATAAACACTTAGAAATTTTTCTAAGTGTTTTAACCTAGTTTTCTTCCAACTTTGGCCTCATTTTTCACAAATTTGCCAAAGGATTCTGAAGAAACTCCAAACTAATGATTTGAAGTAGATGTTTAGGGCTTTCCAAATTGTGTTCAACCTTCTCCAAATTCAATTTGAGCTAGGAGTTATGCTTGTTCAAAGTTGGCCTCATGAAGTAAAATTATAGGTCATGTACAATTTGAAACTTTGCAATTTTGTGCATTTTGCTTCACTAAGTGATGCTACACGACCTCTAATGCATCTGAAACCATACCATACATCAATTTCCATCATTGCATAAGGATTAGAGAAGATTCCCAAAAACAAAGGCATGTGATTATGTAATGATTGCATTTTTGAATTTATGACAAATTGGTGATTCATCAAAGGAATCTTCTCCCAACCAATTGGAGCTCATTTCTGCAGCCATTTGGTCCCCTAAGATCAAGCAAAACCGATGGCTAGGGAGTGGTATCAAAGAGCTCATCATTGCACTTGGAATATTCTTTGAATTTCTTCATGGCTAAGAAACCAAACTTGCTTCACTAAGCAAGCTCACTCTCCCAATCAGTACTGAGACATTTTCCTATAAATAGAGGCCTCATTCTCATTCAGAAAATACACCAAAGAAACCATATTCCTTGCTTTCTCTTTCTCTTCTCATGTTCATTGTTTTTCAAAGTTCTTTGGCAAGAAGAATCAATTTCTTCAAACCAGAGCTTATCTTTGGAAAGTGAGCATTCTAACATCTCAAGGGAGGTCATTTGAGGTGATCCAAGCACCTGGATCACTTCTGTAAGTAGAGGAACACCATTGTTGCTCTCACTTTGGAGCATTTGCAGTTGGAGGTCCATAGAGTGATTCAGGAGGTTTCAAGTCAAGCCAATCATCCAGGCACACTCCTCAGGTCATAGTGAAGCTAACCAGATGGCTGCAGCTCATCTGTAACTCCAAATTCAACAACCTCCATGTTCACTTGAAGCTGAAATCGAGGGAGGTCCATAGAGCAATTCAGGAGAATTCAAGCTCCAATAAGCATTCAGTTAGCATCATTGAGTCTCAAGGAAGCTATTGAGATCATTCATTCAAACCCAGGTGCTCTCAATCATCCTCACGACCTCCATTTTCAGAGGTAAGTTTCTGAACTTCACCTCTTTAATTTAAGCACTCACTGAGTTAAAGCTCGATTCTATCCTGGTTAGCATCATCAGAGGATTGAAAACCCTCTATCATCTTGCATTTATTCATCTTGTTTGTCATTTAATTTCAAATTTAGGGTTTATATGTTCTTAGAGTTTTCTGAGAAATTAGGTAGCTATAGTTCATATAAATAAATGTTAGTTACATATCTGGATTCGTGAGGAAATTTAGAACAAGATTGATGTTTACATCATGTCATTTAGTTGAGAAACCAGAGAGTTAGGATTTTGAAAATCTTTGAGCTCGAGGAAGAAGATGACTATGGCCATGGCGCGCAAAATTTGAATCTGGGGCCAAAGTTTATTTTATTTTGAATGGTATGCGTTCCTTAAACGACTGAACAAACTTGCCCTAGTGGCCTCCCATACGCCCTTAGTCTCATCATGCCTCAAGTCTGGGGTTCGAATCCCCCTCGCCCCAGACTTTTTGATTCTTTTATTTTTCAATGATTTACTAGTTGTTTTGAAACATAACCAAATGAATGCAAGTTACTATCACCACACGCGCGCTGGCTCGGTGGTGTTTGTTTTGAGTGTGTGACCTAGAGGGCGTGGGTTCAAACCCTCCAAGGGCCAAAACTATTTTTTTAACACACAATTTCTTTCATTTTCTCACAAACTTCACATATTTATTTAACCTATCAAATTAATTTATTTTCACTTCATTTTTCACACACTTATCATTTAATATACCTATTTTGTGAATAAATAAAAAAATCATAAAAATATTATTTATTTCATATATTTTTTATTAGGTTTAAAATAGTATGTTTTAAGTGTTTTCTTAAATACTTTAAATACATATATTCACTTTGTTTTAACCTAATCATTTTGTAAATAAAGTTTATGATAAAACCCTAATTGTTTAGGTCTTAATTAAGTAAAAATCTTTATTTTTACTTTGATTAAGTTGACTTTTGTCAATATTCAAAACTGTTTTCAATCTCTAATTAAACGGATGATTAAGGTTTTCAAACAACAAAACCTTGTATCATTCCAAATCATTTTCAAATTGCTTTTACACCAGTACTGTAAAGTACTGGGCCTCTAATAGAGTGTAAGTCCCAAAAACCTTCTCTTCTTAGCTTGTTTTCAAAACTGTATTTTCAAAATCTTCTTTCTGTTTTCAAAACATTCTTCTGGTATTTGAAGGGCATTATTCCCGGTGAAACTCTTCAGATACCTATGTGACCTTTGTCCATCTTCACTTCTTCTGTTTTCAAAAACCATTAACTGTTTATCATATATATATTCAACTGTTATCAACAAAACAACAAAAATTACTGTTGAGGCTCTGTACATACTTCTTCAATGGCCTCCACTCCATCCAGGTTAGGCTTTACAAGCTTTCAATTTACAGTCTTTATTTAGATTACTGTCAAATATAAACTGTGCATATATATTAGTTTAGAACTACGTTTGAGTATAAACCTTAGGACAGTTAAACTATATATATATTATAGGAATATGACCTAGGATTGAGAATGTCTTCCCGGTGAAGGCTCTTTCCTAATTAGAGATCTGTAGTTCAAAACCCCAAGATGAATTATTCCCGGTGAAACATCTTGGCAAAAACCTTAGAATCCAAATAATAGGACACATCCACCCAAAGAGGAATTATTCCCGGTGAAACCTCTTACCCATTTGCTTAGAGCCAAAATAAGTTCAAAACTACATAGCTTTCTCTTGTGCTATAACAAGGACCCTCGATTAGCCTCCTCTTGGGCTTTGTACAAGGACCCACAAGCTTCTTAAAAGCATTTCCAGCTTCCTCTTGAGCTTGTATACAAGGACCCATCAGGTTTCTTATAAACATAGGAACAGGTCTTTAGTCACCTTTTAGCCTACCCTGGTGAGTTTCTTCCAATTTAAACCAGACTTTAAACAAGCTAAGTTTGTCTCAATTTTGCATTGAGTACACCTTTTGGAATGAGAGACATGGACAGTCTCTGTCACCCTTATCTTCATCAATCATCCTCAGCATGTGTCAGCCTTCATCTTGGGCTTTAAACAAGAAGTCTCCATTAGATAATCTTTCTGCCATCCATTTTTCAATCACAAAACCCCTGGAAAGGGTTAGCCTCCAAAGTCAATTAAAATCAACCTCCATCCCTGGAAAGGGTTAGCTTCCACACATTCTTTCATTTTTAACATAAAACCCCTGGAAAGGGTTAGCCTCCAAAGTCAATTATTAAATGTCAAAAAATAAAGATTCATTTCTCTTAGGAGATAATTTCCCCAAAAAGAGTCAAAACCCCTGGAAAGGGTCAGCCTCCAAAAACATGATAAAAGTCAGTCTTTTTAACAGACAAATTCACCAGCTGAGTCAAAATCCCTGGAAAGGGTTAGCTTCCATCAAAAAACAGTCTTTTAATAAATAAAACCTCCTCAGTAGGGTCAAAACCAACAAAAACAGTTAGCCTCAACCTTGGGCTTCATACAAGGCACCCAAACAATAAAACTCCCCTGTCAAGAGTCAGCCTCAACCTTGGGCATTGTACAAGGCAGATAATAGAGTCTCCCCAGTGAGTTCTTCATCACTCAGTAGCCACAACCTTGGGCTTTGTACAAGGCAGATAAACCATATTTTCATGTGTCAAAGATTCCTAACACCTAGGATCTTTTCCCCATAGAGTCATCCACACTCAGTTTATTTAAGAGTCTGCCACAACCTTGGGCTTTGTACAAGGCAGAAAATAATGTTTTCCCTAGCTAGAGTTAGCCACAACCTTGGGCTTTGTACAAGGCACATAAAATAGAGTCATTCATAGTCTTAAAAATTCAATTATCCTCAACAGTTAGCCACAACCTTGGGCTTTGTACAAGGCACACAAATAGAGTCTCCCTAAGTAGAGTCAGCCTCAATTCTGGGCTTTGTACAGAACACTAAAATACCCTGTAATTAATCCCCAGTGGAGTCATCTCCAGAGTCAATAATATTTATTAATCAATCAAAAAGCCTCAAGCTTGGGCCTCATACAAGCCAGCTAAAGTCAAATCTTTTATACAGTAGATAGACATAGCTTATCTCTATAGAGAGATATTTTTACTACTCTACCACATTCAAACAAACAAACATTTCAATTTCAACTTCAATCAAAGTCTCCCATTTAGGACTCTGAAAGACATGCTCTGGCACATCCCCAGACTTGTACACTTTCCCTAATTTGGACGAGCATCTTTCTTTCATTTAAGAGGCATCTGACTGGCATACTTGCACACACAAGTAAGGTCCCCCTCTTGAATGAAATGAATCCAGTTATTCTGTCACTCCTTTAAATGTTTGTGGTAGAATAGTACAAATACCTCTCTGTAGAGATGATTTCATGTCTCTTTACTGTAAACAGAGATTTAATTCAAAGCTTCAACCTTGAGCTTCAAGCAAGGCACCAAAAACAATTAATTTCCCTAGTTAGTTCCCCGAACTACATTAAGCTCTGACTTCTACTAGGGATATGTAGGCATGAGGTTCACAAGGAATCTCAGCGAGCTAATAAAATACCAAAAATAGTCAGTCTGTCTATCTGTCTGTCTTTCTTTAATCAAATCAATTCCTTCTCCTAACACAAAGGAGAAACTTTCCCAATCATTAGCAGCAAACACAAACACAATGACACAGAGAAGGTTCCTGTAGAGTACTACAGATATGTAGGGTGTTTAAACACTTCCCTATGTATAACCGACCTCCCGGACTCCAGAATTTCTAGTCTAGGTGAAATCCCCACACTTAGCAAACTCCTAGGGTTTAGTTGAGATCTTTTTTCCCCTTTCCTACTCGTAGGACAAATAAGAAAGTTCGTGTGATATCGTAGGAAGAACTGAAATAAAATTCATCCCACCACGGGCGCATTCTCCTTCCAAATTTCGCGTGAAGGGTTTAGCGTGCCGTCCTCCCAAGTGAAACGGGGAGGTAAAAGAAAACGACACCACAGAAAAAATGGCGACTCTGCTGGGGATATAAGTGTTAAAAACCTTGGTTTTTCATCCAAACCAATGGTTGACCTGTTGCTGGTCCAGCCCCAATGAGGAATTAGGGATGCCAAATTCCCCCTCAAACAAGAGAGGTCCTGCCTAACCTCTGTGTCATATCATGTGTTTGTTGCATATATATTTGTTTATTTTGTTTATTCTGTATCGGGAAAGGGCTTGATTCCCCCTTGTGGTGAGAAATCCTATACCCGGATTTGAGTGCAACATAAGATAGGATGGAGGATGTCTTCCCGGTGAAGGCCCTCTAATCTTGGTTCACAATTCTACTCTTGGGATTTGCCTGGCTGGTTGTGATTAACTGCGCCACTGCATTCCGAGACTGATTTGTACCAGGAGGACCTAGAAACACATTAACCCCACTTAAAGCCTTTTTTAGGACGTAGAGCGGTGATTACGGAAGTAATTGTCACGCAAATACTACACTCAGGGAAAACTCTCTTATAGATACCAATCAACGTATCTTTAAGGTTGAGCAAAAACTCTGAGACCCCTAGAACCCGTTCTACAGGTACAAAAATCCTTAACCTTAGTTTACCATTGGGGCGGGGATTGCGTTTGGACTTCATGACCACTATACCCTTCAACGCCATGTTTGTTTAAAACTCTTGTGTGTGCATTCATGCATTCATGCATCATTCATTAATAAACAACTAAAAACAAAACAAAAAGAGTCTTTTTCGAGTCGTTTTTCAAGGAAACTAAATAACGAACGTTTTGAACTTCATAGAAAGAGAGAAACGGAGAAAGGACTTAAGGATCTATACCATGGATTACGGAAGAAAGGGAGCTAGGAAATACACCTTCAAGATTCCCCAAGTCGAGGAACTAGGAAAGCTCGGAAAACTGGTGGTCAACCCCCAGGCTTTCAAGGAGAAGTATGGAAAACTTCTGCCTTTGCTCAATACCAACATGGTGGATGGGATCCTTCCCACCTTGGTACAGTTTTACGATCCAACGTATCACTGCTTCACCTTTCCAGATTATCAGCTCATGCCTACGTTAGAGGAGTACTCTCGTCTGATTGGAATACCCGTGTACGCGCAAGATCCGTACTCCGGTTTGGAAAAGAATCCTGACGACATTATCATTGCTGCAACTACTCCTTTGAACGTAGTCGACATCAGAACTCATATGGTGAGTAGAGGAGGAATTCAAGGATTGCCCTCCAAATTCCTGTTTGATCAAGCTCGGTACTTCGTCAGCATCCAAGATATGAGCGCTTTTGAGGAAATCTTGGCTTTGCTTATCTACGGATTGTTTTTGTTCCCTAACATTAACGATTTCGTCGACATCAACGCAATTAAGATCTTCTTAATTGGAAATCCAGTTCCAACCTTGCTTGCGGATGCTTATCACTCTGTGCATTCAAGAAACCTGCAGCGAGGAGGATTAATCACATGCTGCGTACCGTTGTTATACGAATGGTTCGTTTCGCACCTACCGAAGTCTAGCACTTTCTGGAACATGAGGGATGGCCTTTACTGGTCACAAAAAATCATGTCTCTCACTCATACAGACATTGATTGGTGTAGCCCTGACAACGACGAAACCAAGATCATCTTCAGTTGTGGAAGTTTTCCCAACATACCCCTTATTGGAACTAAGGGAGGGATCAGTTACAACCCAGCTCTAGCCCGTCGTCAATACGGCTATCCTATGAAAAACATTCCAAGTAACATCCAATTGGAGGGTCTGTTCTTCAAGAACATCGACGATCATGGCAACATGCTGAAGAAAGAAATTGTCCAAGCCTGGCGTCTTGTACACAGCAAAGGGAGAAGATTGTTAGGAAAACATCTTTGCATCTCCCTGGATTCTTACCTTCAATGGGTACGCGTCAGAGCATTCAAGCTCAGGATGCCATATCAACATCAAGAGCCTATTCCCCTAAGGGAACCAATTTACCTCTTCTCCACCGATGTTGAAAAACTGCAAGCGGCATTAAACAAGGTATGCCAAGAAAGGAATGCTTGGAGGAACAAGTATCGAATTGTCAACATGGAAAATGTTGAGATTCAAAACATCCTAAGAAGGAAGGATGAGTTACTTGAAGTGCTCGATCGACAAGTGACACAATCGTCACTTTCTCATCATATCCCTCCTGCTTCCTGGATCATCGATCAGCTCACGTCAGAGAACGCTCAGCTCAAGAAACAGAAGAAGATGTTAGAACGTGAAGTCGGCTCATCATCAAAGTTTTAGAGTCCTTTCTCTCAGTTTCTCTGTATTTCCATTTTCAAAGTGTGTAAAAACGGCGTTTTCGCTTAATTAATAAAAGTTTGATGTTTCATAACGTAATTATGGTGTTTCCTTGAAAAATAATAACTTAATTGCATATCATACATCGCTTTAGTCGTACGCACTGACACGAGAATTGTCGCGGATCTAATAGTCACTTTCCTTTCTCCAGAAAGAGAGGAGGAGAAGGAGGTGAACCAAGACTTTCAAGCTGTCTCATCCATACAACACTCGTTCAAGTCGCAAGAAAAGAATGGAAGACTTTGAGCAAGAGAATGAAGAACTCAGAGAAGAGATTAATACTCTCAAAGGTACTGTTGAAAGACTCAATAGTATGGTAGAAGCCCTGGTAGTTGCGCAGAATCGACCAACGCCAGAAGAACCACAAAGGACTGTGGTTTCCGAGATTGTTTCTACTCCTATTCCTCAGTATACCATGCCGCCTGATCGACCTTGGGGCATGCCGTATAGCTTTACTCCAGAAGGGTACATACCTCCAGCTTCTGAAGCTCCAAAAGTCACCATGGATATGCGTCCACCGGAGGGTTACAAACCTCTGGAAATTGAAGTTCCAAGAGCAACGGCAATGGGTTTCACACAACAGAATGCTGAGATACCAAGATCTGCTGTCATGGCTTCTCCACATGCCATTATGCATACTTTTCCCCCGCAGGGCGGACAAATATATCATCACGCTCCAAGTGAGGATGCTGGCGTGTATGAAAGATTGGACGAGTTCCAGGAACAGTTTCTGCAAATGCAGAAGGAACTCAAGACTCTCCGAGGGCAAGATCTATTTGGAAAGAATGCTGCAGACCTCTGTCTGGTTCCAAATGTTAAGATTCCTCACAAATTCAAAGTACCAGAGTTCGAGAAGTACAAAGGGAATTCATGCCCACAAAGTCATCTCGTAATGTACGCTCGAAGAATGTCAACTCAGACTGATAATCAACAATTGCTCATTCATTATTTTCAAGACAGCCTGACTGGTGCTGCACTCAAATGGTACATGAATTTGGACAGTTCAGAGATTCGTACTTTTCGAGACCTCGGAGAGGCCTTCGTCAAACAGTATAAGTACAATCTGGATATGGCTCCCGACAGAGATCAACTCCGGGCCATGACTCAAAAGGATAGAGAAAGCTTCAAGGAATACGCTCAGAGATGGCGTGAAGTTGCTGCTCAAATCTGTCCACCACTTGAAGAGAAAGAAATGACCAAAATCTATCTCAAAACTTTGAGTCCATTTTACTACGGACGCATGGTTGCAAGTGCACCAAGTGACTTTACCGAGATGGTAAACATGGGTGTACGTTTAGAAGAAGCAGTTCGAGAAGGACGCTTGAACAAAGAACCAGAATCTTCTGTTGGTCCAAGGAAGTATGGAAGTTCTTTCCAGAAGAAAAAGGATCAAGATGTCAGCAATGTCTTGCACAAAATCAAGAAGAAATTCCAACCTCAAGTTGCAACAATAACTCCGGTTGTTAACTCAGCGCCAGCTTATCAACCTCAGGTCTCGCAACAACAAATTCAACAAAGGTCGCAGCAACCTAAGCAGCAGGTTCGACCTCCAAATTACAACAATCGGGCTCCAAGGTATCCTGCCTTTGACTCCGTACCAATGCCGTATGCAGAATTGTTTCCAACATTACTGGCAAAAGGACTCATTCAGACAAGGAGTCCTCCAAATCCTACAAACAGTTCCTCACCATGGTATAAGGCTGACCAATCTTGTCCCTATCATCAGGGGGCACCAGGTCACAATATTGAGAACTGTTTCTCTTTCAAGATTGACGTCCAACGATTAGTGAAGAGCGGAATGCTATCCTTCAAAGATACTAATCCAAACGTCCAAGCAAATCCTTTGCCGCAGCATAAAGAAGCTTCAGTAAATCTGATAGATCAACACCCCAATGTCATTCAAATCTACGACATTCGTCAGATAGGGGAAAATCTTGTCAAGATGCACGCTAGACAAGCTGGGTACGGTCATGTACTACCTCACAACTACTTCACATGTGAAATTTGTCCAAGGAATAATCAAGGATGTGCCGTAGTTCAAGCTGCATTACAAGAACAAATGGACTTGGGATGGATTCAACATATCCGAGTCAGAACTGAGCATGACATAAACATGGTTCAAGGATGTCTAGGAGAATACAAAATCTACAAAGTTGAAAACCTTGAAGGATCGGTAGTCAGGTTCCACAAAACTTTAAATGGACTTGCCTACTTTGGAACGGATTTCCACGCTTACAGTAGATGCGAAATCTGTCGAAGAAATTCACGAGGATGTTTGCGTGTTCGCAACGACATTCAAAAGCTGATGGATGACAATACCATTACTGTTCTTGCCAACAGAGAAGATGACGAAGTCTTTACCGTATCTCCTCAAATTAATCAAGTTGAACCTATGCAAGTTAAGTATGATAGCAGGAAGACAGCAGTTGCACCACTAGTCATCTACTTACCAGGTCCTGTACCGTATGAGTCCAGCAAGGCTATACCATACAAGTACAACGCTACATTCATTGAAAATGGTAAGGAAATACCATTACCGTCTGTTGTCAACATTGCTGATGTTAGTCGAGTCACCAGAAGTGGACGAGTCTTCAACAGAACAACAGAAAATGTGGAGAAACCTTCGGAGGAAGTACCACATAGGCAAGACAATCATCCGACCAATGCTGTTCAAGCGAAAGAAAATGATGAGATCTTGAAGTTAATCCAGAGGAGTGAATACAACATTGTAGACCAATTACTACATACTCCGTCTAGGATTTCTGTTCTTTCCCTGCTATTGAGTTCTGAAGCTCATAGGGAAGCTCTACAGAAAGTTTTGGAACAAGCTTTCGTAGAACCAAGTGTTACTATAAGCCAATTCAACAACATCATTGCCAACATCTCCGCCGGAACTAACCTAAGTTTCTGTGACGAAGATCTTCCTGAAGAAGGAGTGGACCACAATCTTCCACTTCACATCTCAGTTGGCTGCATGGGTAATACCCTCACAGGAGTCCTAATAGACAATGGATCCTCTCTCAACGTCATGCCTAAATCAACATTATCAAGATTATCTTTCGAAGATTACCCTCTAAGAAAAAGTCATGTCATCGTCAAAGCATTTGATGGATCAAGAAAGTCAGTTTTCGGAGAAGTAGATCTTCCCATAACTATTGGACCTCAGACGTTCAAAGTCACTTTCCAAGTTATGGACATTCCAGCACAATACAGTTGTTTGCTAGGTCGCCCATGGATTCATGAGGCTGGGGCAATTACTTCAACACTTCATCAGAAACTGAAGTTCATAAGAAATGACAAATTGGTAACCGTATGTGGAGAAGGAGCTCTGATCGTCAGCAACCTGTCATCATTCTCCGACATAGAACCAAAAGAAGTTGTTGGAACTAAATTCCAAGCACTTTCCTTGGACAAAGGAAAGGAGAATGCAGCGTCTATTTCTTCATACAAAGATGCAATCCAAGTTGTAAAGGATGGCACTACCAGTGGTTGGGGGCACATTAATATTCCTACCAACAACAAGAACAGAACAGGAGTTGGATTCTTTCCAACATCATCAAAGACTATTCCAGGAATTGAGGTAGTTCTTCCAATTCAAGAAACTTTCTGCAGTGGAGGTTTTCTTCAACCTGTTCATCAAACAGTCAATACCATCGGTACGGAAAACACCGATGAAGAGGAATGGTTATCCTATCTTAACAAAGCAGGATACATCTCCCTACCAGAGTCTGAATCACCTTGCTGTTATCCGACTAAAGGATCTGAAAGTAAGACTCAACCAAGCAGTGATGAAGTTACTGACAGCTTCACCACCAGAAGTCATGGTTCATCAGAAGAAGCTCCTCCTATCCCCGAAGAGACTTGGGATACATTAGGAGAACCAAGCGGAAAATTCGACTACATGGTGAAATACTCCGCTCCTGAAAGTTCAAGAATCTCTCTTGAAGACATTGTTCCAACTGGATGGAACATTGATTATGAGTACCTCTCTCAGCCAAAAGAGATGTATAACCCTCGCTATTCATCATCATCTACTGGTGAAATCATCATTGAGGATTATATCCCCAAGTCGCCTTCCGAGGCTACGGATCTAGAGTTCACATATCTAGTCAATGCCATCTTGGGAGAAGAGCAAGACCAAAATACAGAAGAGGATGATCTCGAAAGTGTCTCCGACAACGAGTCTCTCCATTCAGAAGATTGGAAGTTTCCTCAAAAGAAAAACCGACATACTCCACTTGGAAATGGGTATGCTCACACCGCTCAGTCTGCTGAAGTAGAAGAAGATCGTCTGAGTGTTGCAAAGACAGTGGTTGGTAAATCAAGACCTACCACAGGCCAGCTTAAGCCTAAGGTTCCAGATTATTTAGTGCACAATGGGGTTCGCCACTACTGGACAGCTGTTGAGGTTTCAACTGTTGTTCGCACTCCTAAGTAGGAACTTTCACCGTTATTTTGTCCTCCCACCATAGCCCAGGGTGAAGAGATGTTTCATAGGGCTTTGCATTTTACTATTTCTTAGGAAAATGTCCCTCTTTGCTTCGCCCAAAGCAATAGAGTTTTGTTTTATAGGGTCTTTGTTTCAAGAAATGACTGTCCATAAATAAAAATGTCATTCTGTTCCTTCGTTTAGTTTTTCCTTTTCTCTTTTTCGGAAATTGGTAATCCTAAAAAAACACCCTTAAAAAACATCAAAAATTCCATTAACTGCATACACCGAGTCTTCCCTCGTTGTCTAAATAAAACTTATCACACATATGTAGATTAATCATAAAATACCCCGTTGAAACGTGCGACCGTATGACTTCTCCAAGCTTTGAGTTTCCTGTATTCGAGGCAGAGGAAGAAGAAGACGAAGAAATATCAAAGGAAATTTCACGGTTACTTCAACAAAAGGAAGAGGCCATTCAGCCATACAATGAGCCTCTAGAAATCATTAACCTTGGTTCCGATGGAAACAGAAGAAACAGAAGAGAGGTTAAGATTGGAGCTTCGCTCAGTTCAGAGATCAGAGAGAGTTTGATACAGCTGCTCAAAGAATTCTCAGATGTCTTCGCTTGGTCTTATCAAGATATGCCAGGGTTGGATACCAGTATAGTGGAGCATCACTTGCCATTAAAAGCAGAATTCCCTCCGGTCAAGCAAAAATTAAGAAGAACTCATCCGGAGATGGCCATGAAAATCAAAGAGGAAGTTCAAAAGCAGATCAACGCAGGTTTCCTCGTCACTTCAGAATACCCTCAGTGGTTAGCTAACATTGTTCCCGTTCCTAAGAAAGACGGAAAAGTCCGCATGTGCGTCGACTACAGAGATTTGAACAAAGCTAGCCCTAAGGATGATTTTCCTTTACCACATATTGACATGTTGGTAGATAGTACAGCAAAATCCAAAGTTTTCTCATTCATGGACGGATTTTCAGGATACAACCAAATCAAAATGGCACCTGAAGACATGGAAAAAACAGCTTTCATCACCCCCTGGGGCACGTTCTGCTATCGTGTTATGCCTTTTGGACTAAAGAACGCAGGGCAACTTATCAAAGGGCCATGACTACGCTTTTCCACGACATGATGCATAAGGAAGTGGAAGTCTATGTGGACGACATGATTGCCAAATCAGAAAATGAAGAAGATCACATACAGAATCTGACAAAGTTATTTCAACGCTTACGGAAGTTTCAGCTTCGCCTGAACCCCAACAAGTGCACCTTTGGTGTCTACTCAGGGAAACTCCTTGGTTTCATTGTCAGCAAACGAGGAATTGAAGTAGATCCAGACAAAGTCAAGGCAATTCAAGAAATGCCTTCGCCCAGAACCGAGAAACAAGTTAAAGGATTTCTTGGACGTCTGAATTACATCTCGAGATTCATATATCTCATGACTGCAACTTGCGCTCCTATTTTCAAACTTCTACGGAAAAATCAAAGTTGCGTCTGGACAGACGATTGTCAGAAAGCGTTCGACAGCATTAAGGAATATCTGCTCGAACCACCCATCTTGTCTCCTCCAGTGGAAGGAAGACCTTTGATAATGTACTTAACCGTCTTAGAAGATTCCATGGGTTGTGTCCTTGGACAGCAAGACGAGACGAAGAGAAAAGAGCATGCCATCTACTACCTGAGCAAGAAATTCACTGACTGTGAATCCCGCTACTCCATGCTCGAGAAGACGTGTTGTGCTTTGGCCTGGGCTGCCAAGCGTCTCCGCCAGTACATGATTCGACATACTACTTGTTTGATCTCTCATATGGATCCAATCAAGTACATCTTTGAGAAGCCTTCTTTAACCGGGAGAATTGCCCGTTGGCAGATGTTGTTATCAGAATATGACATTGAGTATCACGCACAGAAAGCCGTGAAGGGAAGCATTCTAGCTGAGCACCTGGCTCACCACCCACTCAATGGTCATGAATCAACCAGTTTCGACTTTCCGGACGAGGACGTCATGTACCTCAAGATGAAAGATTACGACGAGCCACTACCAGACGAAGGACCTGAGATAGGATCCCAGTGGGGCTTAATCTTTGACGGAGCTGTCAATGCTTATGGACGAGGAATTGGGGCAATCATTGTTACACCTCAGGGTACCCATATTCCATTTACTGCCAGATTAACTTTCAAATGCACAAACAATGAGGCCGAATATGAAGCTTGCATCATGGGTCTCGAAGAAGCCATGGATCTAAGAATCAAACACTTGGATGTATACGGAGATTCTGCTTTGGTCATCAATCAAATCAAAGGAGAATGGGAAACACGCCAACCAGGGCTAATTCCTTACAAAGACTACGCGAGAAGATTGTTACCATTCTTCGACAGGGTAGATTTTCATCACATTCCTCGTGAAGAAAACAATTTGGCTGATGCATTAGCCACACTCTCTTCCATGATTAGGATAAATCATTGGAATGACATTCCTCGGATCGATGTTATGCGCCTGGATAGGCCCGCTCATGTGCTCACAGTAGAAGCAATCATCGACGACAAACCGTGGTATCACGACATCAAGAACTTTCTTCAAAAGCAAGAGTACCCTCTTGGGGCGTCAAAGAAAGATAGAAAGACTTTGAGAAAGTTAGCTTGTAGATTCTTCTTGAATGAAGATGTTCTGTACAAGAGAAACTTCGACATGGTTCTGCTCAGATGCGTTGACAGAAAAGAAGCAGAAATACTCATGAGAGAAATACATGAAGGTTCCTTTGGTACTCACACCAATGGACACACCATGACAAGGAAAATACTGAGAGCAGGATATTATTGGCTGACGATGGAGTCAGATTGCTACCAGTACGCAAAGAGGTGTCACAAATGCCAGATCTACGCCGATAGAATTCATGTGCCACCATCTCTTCTCAACATACTCTCTTCCCCTTGGCCTTTCTCCATGTGGGGAATCGACATGATTGGAATGATCGAACCAAAAGCGTCCAACGGACATCGCTTCATCTTGGTAGCCATAGACTATTTCACCAAATGGGTTGAAGCAGCTTCATATGCAAACGTTACAAGACAAGTTGTCGTCAGGTTTATCAAGAATCACATCATCTGTCGCTACGGCATTCCTAGCAAGATAATCACTGACAATGGGTCAAATTTGAATAACAAAATGATGAAGGAGCTTTGTGAAGAATTCAAGATCGAACATCACAACTCATCTCCTTACAGACCAAAGATGAATGGAGCTGTAGAAGCAGCTAACAAAAACATCAAGAAAATCATTCAGAAGATGGTCATCACTTACAAAGATTGGCATGAAATGCTCCCGTATGCTCTTCATGGTTACCGTACATCAGTACGTACTTCGACTGGAGCAACTCCTTTCTCCCTTGTATATGGCATGGAGGCAGTCCTACCTATAGAGGTTGAGATTCCATCAATGAGAGTTTTGATGGAGGCAAAATTAACAGAAGCCGAGTGGTGTCAAAGCAGATTCGATAAATTGAACTTAATCGAAGAAAAGCGCATGACAGCTTTATGCCACGGACAGCTATATCAACAAAGAATGAAGAAAGCTTTTGACAAAAAGGTTCGACCTCGCACAATCAAAGAAGGCGACCTTGTACTCAAAAAGATTCAATCTTTTCTCACAGATTCGAGAGGGAAATGGACTCCCAATTATGACGGCCCCTACGTGGTCAAGAGAGCTTTCTCAGGAGGAGCCTTAATACTCACGACTATGGATGGAGAAGAATTCACCCGTCCTGTGAACGTCGACGCAGTCAAGAAATACTTCGCCTAAATAAACAAAAGAACAGCTCGCTAAGTTGTAAACTCGCAAAGAGCGACTTAGGCAAAAAAGAGCGTCTCGGTGAATCGAAAACCCGAAAGGGCGATTCAGGCAAAAATTAGAGACATAAAAAAAAATATATATTAATCAATCCCGGTAGACTTAAAACCCGAAAGGGGTAGTTTACGCAAAAGTTAGGGATATATGGCAAGTAACTGTGTTCATGACAAACTTGATCATTCAAAATCCATAGCGGAGTGTTCATCAGCAGTAGGTCATCTTCTACGAAGCACGAATACAGCGCAACTTGGAGTGGAAGGGAAAGATAACGGTCGTCACGTTTCATCGTAGCCCTTTTCCCGAAAATTACCAATTTCCAACTTTGTAAATACTCCATGTAATCAAGCATTTGGCTGATTACCATTCCATATATAATAATTTGAGCCTTGTGCTTTTCCTTTGCAATCTAGTCTTATTCAGTTTCTTGAAATGCATTTTAAGTTTAAACAGTCATTTTCTTGAAACAAATGTTTTCATAAAATAAAAATGAATTTACTTGCAAAAATAAAGGTGAAATTTCTTTCTGAGGTTTACAAACAATAGGAAGAATGCAAACAGTTGCTCCGAGAACGGTTGAGACTCCGGGAACCAAGTTTTCCCCCATGAGGTCGCTTTGCGAACATCTCCCGATGACGGATCTTTACTTCAATTCATATTACTTACTTCGGACAGCGGACAACTGATAACCAGATATTCCCAAGAGAGTTCGAACTCCAAGAAAAGGACATCTTCTGATCCACAAGAATTTCAGTCATATCTTAGGATTTTACATCCGCGACAATTCTATTCACATTCACTTTACATTTTATCATTGTCATAATATTCATGCATACATTACATCATAATTGCATAGCCGAATCAGGCTTTGATCCTGTGAATGCCTGAGTCATTTAGGCATGAACTCAAGTTTCCCCTGCAAGTTCCGGAGAAACTTTTTCCTTCAAAACAACAGTTCATACACAAAGGATCTCACCAAGCAAGTCAACAGATGGTAGTCTCCCTCAAAGAGATAGTTTGTTCACTTTTGGAATTCCTCAGCCAAGAATCTCCTGCAGAGCAACATTCGACAGTCTTCTTCAGATAAGATGGTCTGCTTCACATTTTGGAATTCCCTACAGGTTTGGTATTTCCCCAGCAAGGTCGAGAGATGCCACTTTTTCGTCAAAGAAAATAATTCAGAATCTCCCAGCAGATCGACAAATGATTCCCCAGCGGAATCAGTGAATGGTAGTCTTCGTCCAGAAGATAGTTCATGATCCCCAGCGGAGTCAACAAATGGTAGTCTTTCCCCAAGGAAAGACAGTTTGTCTGTTAAATACTCAAGAAATCGACAAATGGCAGTTTCTTCAAACAGTTTGTCTGTTTCAGGGATGTTTAGTTCCCCACAGAGTCGATAAATGGTAGTTTTCCCCTTAGGAAAACAGTTTGTTGATTCCCCAGGCACCAGTCGACGAATGGCAGTTTTCACCCCGAAAACAGTTCGTCCGCCTTCAAACAAAGTCATTAGCCCCTCAAAAGAGCGCGGGCCCATATGACAATCTTTCAAAGATGCCAGGTCAAAAGGGAAGATGGTGAAGTTTCTTTATTACCATCAAATGGTATCTCATCTCCAAGTGCTGATGAGAAGTTTGATGAGGAAACAAACCCTTGAAGTTTCTTTATTACCATCAAATGGTATCTTACCTCCAAGTGCTGGTAAGAAGTTTGATGAGGAAACAAACCTTTGAAGTTTCTTTATTTACCATCAAATGGTATCTTATCTCCAAGTGCTGATGAGAAGTTTGATGAGGAAACAAACCTTGAAGTTTCTTTATTACCGTCAAATGGTATCTTACCTCCAAGTGCTGGTAAGAAGTTTGATGAGGAAACAAACCTTGAAGTTTCTTTATTACCGTCAAATGGTATCTCATCTCCAAGTGCTGATGAGAAGTTTGATGAGGAAACAAACCTTGAAGTTTCTTTATTACCGTCAAATGGTATCTTACCTCCAAGTGCTGGTAAGAAGTTTGATGAGGAAACAAACCTTGAAGTTTCTTTATTACCGTCAAATGGTATCTCATCTCCAAGTGCTGATGAGAAGTTTGATGAGGAAACAAACCCTTGAAGTTTCTTTATTACCATCAAATGGTATCTTGCCTCCAAGCGCTGGTAAGAAGTTTGATGAGGAAACAAATCTTTGGAGAATTTTCTCTTTATCTGAGATATTGTTCAAACACGACTGAGACCAGTTTCGAGATATGGACATCCGAAACAAGGGGGAGGTTGTTTACCTTTTTCTAAGTATCAACACTTAGTTAAAGAAGATGGATTGCGCATCCCACATTGCCATCCATTCACCAGAATCCACATCAAGTATTTCTGCAGGAGTTTGTCTCCTCATCCCCCGCCAAGTGCGACAACGGGATCAAATCATGCAAAGATTTTATCATCTCAGGAGCGCCCAAAATTCGGGCATTCTTTGATATTTAAGTCTCTTTTACGCAGGAGAGATCGAGATCTCAATCTCTCTCCCTCCAGATAAAAGAAACTTAAATAGGGGCATCTGTCATACCCTAATTTTTGACCCCCCTGAGATGACATATCTTCAGGATTTTCATCAAGTCAAAGCAGGTACCCAGAGCAGCCTGACATTCAATCGAGGGTGTTCAAAGACAAGAAAACTCAGGCAAAGGATCAATCAATAGGAGGATTAGTCTCTAATACAAGCATAAGACTCAAAACCCTCATTATTACACCTATGATTGATTAAGACACCCAGTTATCTAAGTACAGGATTACTCAGATCAACAGACTAGGGTTTGGAGTCTGTCAAGGACTAAAATCAGGGATCACCTTTGGGAAACCCTAAAAAGCCCCAGGGGATCATTCAAAGACATCAATCATCTTCAAATAACCCATATGACAAGATCCACTGGACATCACACCTCAATTCAAAGTCTACAGTCATCATTCTCATCTGGTCGACAATTAGGGTTTTTGACCTAATTCACCAGGATGGTTGACTTTTAATCAGGGCATGGATCCAAAACTCAATACATGATTCAAGAATCTCTACTACCTCAATATAATCCATTTACACCATTAATTTGAGGAGAAGATCTTGTTTCTTCACAAAAGCCCAAAAATTCACTTTGTTAGGAAAAGTCAACTATGTGGGATCACCATTGACTTTTGAGATTTTTGGTCAAACCATGACTTTCAAAGATCAATATCATCAATATATGGATAATGAAGTCATTTGACCAAAGAAATTCAAAGAAATTCATCAAGGAGCAAAAAGTCGGGAATTAGGTTTTTTTTAAGGCATGGTGAGAACTCAAGATTTCACCTACACAACTCAAAAAACTTCCAACATGAAAGTTGTAGATCTTGCAAAATAAAACAACATCTTACAAAGGAACTTTTTTCAAAAGATCAATCATTTAAGAGTTTTGGAAATTTTGGAGTGTTAGGTCATAAACACTTAGAAATTTTTCTAAGTGTTTTAACCTAGTTTTCTTCCAACTTTGGCCTCATTTTTCACAAATTTGCCAAAGGATTCTGAAGAAACTCCAAACTAATGATTTGAAGTAGATGTTTAGGGCTTTCCAAATTGTGTTCAACCTTCTCCAAATTCAATTTGAGCTAGGAGTTATGCTTGTTCAAAGTTGGCCTCATGAAGTAAAATTATAGGTCATGTACAATTTGAAACTTTGCAATTTTGTGCATTTTGCTTCACTAAGTGATGCTACACGACCTCTAATGCATCTGAAACCATACCATACATCAATTTCCATCATTGCATAAGGATTAGAGAAGATTCCCAAAAACAAAGGCATGTGATTATGTAATGATTGCATTTTTGAATTTATGACAAATTGGTGATTCATCAAAGGAATCTTCTCCCAACCAATTGGAGCTCATTTCTGCAGCCATTTGGTCCCCTAAGATCAAGCAAAACCGATGGCTAGGGAGTGGTATCAAAGAGCTCATCATTGCACTTGGAATATTCTTTGAATTTCTTCATGGCTAAGTGTGGTGGTCGTTTTCTTTACCTCCCCGTTTCACTTGGGAGGACGGCACGCTAAACCCTTCACGCGAAATTTGGAAGGAGAATGCGCCCGTGGTGGGATGAATTTTATTTCAGTTCTTCCTACGATATCACACGAACTTTCTTATTTGTCCTACGAGTAGGAAAGGGGAAAAAAGATCTCAACTAAACCCTAGGAGTTTGCTAAGTGTGGAGATTTACACCTAGACTAGAAATTTTGGAGTCCGGGGGGTCGGTTATACATAGGGAAGTGTTTAAACACCCTACATATCTGTAGTACTCTACAGGAACCTTCTCTGTGTCATTGTGATTGTGTTTATTGCTATGATTGGGAAAGTTTCTCCTTTGTGTTAGGAGAAGGAATTGAATTGATTTGAAAAGACAGACAAACAGACTGACTATTTTTGGTATTTTATTAGCTCGCTGAGATTCCTTGTGAACCTCATGCCTACATATCCCTAGTGGAAGTCAGAGCTTAATGTAGTTCGGGGAACTAACTAGGGAAATTAATGTTTTTTGGTGCCTTGCTTGAAGCTCAAGGTTGAAGCTTGGAATTAAATCTCTGTTTACAGTAAAGAGACATGAAATTATCCCTACAGAGAGGTATTAGTACTATTCTACCACAAACATTTTGAAAGAGTGACAGAATAACTGAATTCATTTCATTCAAGAGGGGGACCTTACTTGTGTGTGCAAGTATGCCAGTCAGATGCCTCTTAAATGAAAGAAAGTTGCTCGTCCAAATTAGGGAAAGTGTACAAGTCTGGGGATGTGCCAGAGCATGTCTTTCAGAGTCCTAAATGGGAGACTTTGATTGAAATTGAAATTGAAATGTTTGTTTGTTTGAATGTGGTAGAGTAGTAAAAATATCTCTTTATAGAGATAAGCTATGTCTATCTACTGTATGAAAGATTTGACTTTAGCTGGCTTGTATGAGGCCCAAGCTTGAGGCTTTTTGATTGATTTAATTAATATTATTTGACTCTGGGAGATGACTCTACTGGTGATTAATTACAGGGTATTTTTGTGTTCTGTACAAAGCCCAGAATTGAGGCTGACTCTACTTAGGGAGACTCTATTTATGTGCCTTGTACAAAGCCCAAGGTTGTGGCTGACTGTTGATGAATGACTCTATTTTGTGTGCCTTGTACAAAGCCCAAGGTTGTGGCTGACTGTTGCTAGGGAAAACATTATTTTCTGCCTTGTACAAAGCCCAAGGTTGTGGCGGACTCTTAAATGAATTAAGTATGGATGACTATATGGGGAAAGATCCTAAGTGTTAGGAATCTTTGACACATGAAAGATATGGTTTATCTGCCTTGTACAAAGCCCAAGGTTGTGGCTACTGAGTGATGAAGGACTCACTGGGGAGACTCTATTATCTGCCTTGTACAATGCCCAAGGTTGAGGCTGACTCTTGACAGGGGAGTTTTATTGTTTGGGTGCCTTGTATGAAGCCCAAGGTTGAGGCTAACTGTTTTTGTTAGTTTTGACTCTATTGAGGAGATTTTATCTATTAAAAGACTGTTTTTTGATGGAAGCTAACCCTTTCCAGGGATTTTGACTCAGCTGGTGAATTTGTCTATTAAAAGACTGACTTTATCATGTTTTTTGGAGGCTGACCCTTTCCAGGGGTTTTGACTCTTTTGGGGAAATTATCTCCTAAGAGAATGAAATCTATTTATTTTTTGACATTTATTAATTGACTTTGGAGGCTAACCCTTTCCAGGGGTTTTTATTGAAATGATGGATTGATTTTAATTGACTTTGGAGGCTAACCCTTTCCAGGGATTTTTATTGAAATGATGGATTGATTTTAATTGACTTTGGAGGCTAACCCTTTCCAGGGATTTTTATGATTGAAAAGTGGATGGCAGAAAGATTATCTAGTGGAGACTCTTTGTTTAAAGCCCAAGATGAAGGCTGACTCAATGCTGAGGATGACCAAAACATAGATCCTAGACTCTACTAAGGAGGATTGATGAAGATAAGGGTGACAGAGACTGTCCATGTCTCTCATTCCAAAAATGTACTCAATGCAAAATTGAGACACGCTTAGCTTGTTTTAAGTCTGGTTTAAATTGGAAGAAACTCACCAGGGTAGGCTAAAAGGTGACTAAAGACCTGTTCCTATGTTTATAAGAAACCTGATGGGTCCTTGTATACAAGCTCAAGAGGAAGCTGGAAATGCTTTTAAGAAGCCTGTGGGTCCTTGTACAAAGCCCAAGAGGAGGCTAGTCGAGGGTCCTTGTTATAGCACAAGAGAAAGCTTATGTAGTTTTGAACTTATTTTGGCTCTAAGCAAATGGGTAAGAGGTTTCACCGGGAATAATTCCTCTTTGGGTGGATGTGTCCTATTATTTTTGGATTCTAAGGTTTTTGCCAAGATGTTTCACCGGGAATAATTCATCTTGGGGGTTTGAACTACAGATCTCTAATTAGGAAAGAGCCTTCACCGGGAAGACATTCTCAATCCTAGGTCATATTCCTATAATATATATATATAGTTTAGCTGTCCTAAGGTTTATACTCAAACGTAGTTCTAAACTAATATATGCACAGTTTATATTTGACAGTAATTTAAACAAAGACTGTAAATTGAAAGCTTGTAAAGCCTAACCTGGATGGAGTGGAGGCCATTGAAGAAGTATGTACAGAGCCTCAACAGTAATTTTTGTTGTTTTTGTTGATAACAGTTGAATGTATATGATAAACAGTTAATGGTTTTTGAAAACAGAAGAAGTGAAGATGGACAAAGGTCACATAGGTATCTGAAGAGTTTCACCGGGAATAATGCCCTTCAAATACCAGAAGAATGTTTTTGAAAACAGAAAGAAGATTTTGAAAATACAGTTTTGAAAAACAAGCTAAGAAGAGAAGATTTTTGGGGCTTACACTCTATTAGAGGCCCACTTAAAAATGATTTACTGTTTATGAATACAGTTGAAGAAAAGATTGAAATGATATAAGGTTTTGTTGTTTGAAAACCTTAATCATCTGTTTAATCGGAGATTGAAAACAATTTTGTAGATTGACAAAAGTCAACTTAATTAAGGCAAAAATGAAATCTATACCTAATTTAGACCTAAATAAATAGGGTTTTTATCATAACATTAATCACAAAGTAATTAGGTTAAAACAAAATGAATATATATATTTTAAAGTATTTAAGAAATCATTTAAAACATACTATTTTAAACCTAATTAAAATACATGAAATAAATAATATTTTTATGATTTTTTTTGATTATTTATAAAATATATATATTAATCAACAAGTGTTTAAAAAATGAAGTCAAAATGAATTAATTTGATAAGTTAAATAATTGGTTAAAGTTGTGAAGGAATTAAGTTAGAAAAGTGATAAAAAAATAGGTTTTGGTCCTAGCAAGGCTTGAACTCACGCCCTTATAGCCACACACTCAAAACAACACCACTGAGCCAAACGCCAGTTGGTGACTATAACACGCGTGCATTTGGTTTTGTTTTAAAACAAGTTAGAAAAATCTGAAAAAATAAAAGGATGAAAAAGTCTGGGGCGAGGGGGATTCGAACCCCAGACTTGTGGCATGATGATACTAAGGGCGCATGTGTGGCCACTAGGGCAAGTTGTTTAGTCGTTAATAAAACGCATACCATTCAAAATAAAATAAAACCTGCCCTGAGATTTCAAATTTGCGCGCCACCACCATCTTCGTCTTCAACCTCAAGCTCTCCATTTTTGGATTTCTGAACTCACTCGTTTCTCAACCATTTGTCATGATGTAAACACGAAACTTGCTCTAATTTCACTCACGATTCTAAATATGTAACTAACATGAACTATCATTAACTACATCTAACTAATTTATCAGAAATCGTGAAGAACCCTAAAATTTCAAAATCAAATTAAATGACTATACTGAAAGATAAATGGATGATGATAGAGGGTTTTCAATCCTCTGATGATGCTGAACAAGATAGAATCGAGCTATTTCACAAAAGGTACTTAAATTAGAGAGGTGAAGTTCAGAAACTTACCTCTGAAAATGGAGATCGTGAGGATGATTGAGAGCACCTGGGTTTGAATGAATGATCTCAATAGCTTCCCTGAGACTCAATGATGCTAACTGGATGCTTATTGTAGCCTGAATCCTTCTGAATTGTTCTATGGACCTCCCTCGATTTGAGCTTCAAGTGGACATGGAGGTTGTTGAATCCTGAGTTACAGATGAGCTGCAGCCATCTGGTTAGCTTCACTATGACCTGAGGAGTGTGTCTGGATGATTGGCTTGCCTTGAAACCTTCTGAATCACTCCATGGACCTCCAACTGCAAGTGCTCCAAAGTGAGAGCAACAATGGTGTTCCTCCACCTACAGAAGTGATCCAGGTGCTTGGATCACCTCAAATGACCTCCCTTGAGATGTTAGAATGCTCACTTCCCAAAGATATGCTTTGGTTTGAAGAAATCGATTCTTCTTGCCAAAGAACTTTGAAAAACAATGAACAAGAGGAGAGAAGGAGAAAGCAAGTAATATGGTTGCTTTGGTGTGTTTTTGAATGAGGAATGCATCTGTATTTATAGGCAAATGGATCAGTATAGCTGCAGAGGAGTGAGCTTCCTTAGTGAAGTTGATTTGCTTTCTTAGCCATGAAGGAATTTTGCAAATATCTTTTATGCAATGATGAGAAATTTGATTCCATTTGATCAATCCCCTAGCCCTCGATTTTGCTTGATCTTAGGGGACAATTCTGAGCCAGAAATGAGCTCTAATTGGTTGGTGAGAAGATTCCTTGGGTGATTCATCAATTTGCCATAAATTCACAAATGTAATCATTACATAATCACATGTTCTTGTTTTTAGAATCTTCTTCAATCCTTATGGCATGGTGAAAATGAATGCATGGCATGGTTTCAGATGTGTTATGGGTCGTGTAGCATCCATAAGAGAGGTTATTTGCACAAAATTTGCAAAGTCCAAAAGTGTCCATGACCTATAATTTTACTTCATGAGGCCAACTTTGAACAAGCATAACTCCTAGCTCAAATTGAATTTGGAGAAGGTTGAACACAATTTGGAAAGCCCTAAACATCTACTTCAAATCATTAGTTTATGTCTTCTTCAGAATCATTTAGGAAATTTGTGAAAAATGAGCCTAAAGTTGGATGAAAACTAGGTTAAAACACTTAGAAAAATTTCTAAGTGTTTATGACCTAAACTTCAAAATTTCCAAAACTTCATAAATGGTTGATCTTTTGAAAAAAGTTCCTTTGTAAGATGTTGTTTTATTTTGCAAGATCTACAACTTTCATGTTGGAAGTTTTTTGAGTTGTGTAGGTGAAATTTTGAGATCTCACCATGCCTTCAAAAACCCTAATTCCCGACTTTTCGCTCCTTGATGAATTTCTTTGAATTTCTTTGGCCAAATGACTTTGACATCCATATATTGATGATATTGATCTTTGAAAGTCATTTTTTGACCAAAAACCTTAAAAGTCAATGATGATCCTTCACAGTTGACTTTTTCCTGACAAAGTGAATTTTTGGGCTTTTGTGTAGAAATAAGATCTTCTCCACAAATGGATGATATAAATGGATTATATGGAGGTAGTAGAGATCCTTGAATCATGTCTTGAGTTTTGGATTCATGCCCTGATCAGAAGTCAACTATCTTGGTGAATTAGGTCAAAACCCTAATTTGTCGACCATGTGAAAGTAATGACTGTAGACTTTGAATTGAAGTGTGATGTCTAGTAGATCTTGTCATATGAGTTATTTGAAGATGATTGATGTCTTTGAATGACCCTCTGAGGTTTTTTAGGGTTTCCCAAATGTGATCCCTGATTTTAGTCCTTGATAGGCTCAAAACCCTAGTCTGGTGACCTGAGTAAACCTGTACTCATATGACTGGATGTCTAATCAATCATAGATGAGAAAAGTGAAGTCTTTGAGCCTCATGATTGTATTAGGGACTAATCCTTGTATTGATTGATCCTTTGCCTGAGCTTTCTTGTCTTTGAGCATCCTCGATTAGGTACCAGATGGAGAAATGACTGCTCTGGGTACTTGTCTTGACCTGATGAAAAATCCTGAAGATATGTCATCTCAGGGGGGTCAAAAATTAGGGTATGACAGATGCCCCTATTTAAGTTTCTTTTATCTGGAGGGAGAGAGATTGAGATCTCGATCTCTCCTGCGTAAAAGAGACTTAAATATCAAAGAATGCCCGAATTTTGGGCGCTCCTGAGATGTTGTAATTGATAAAATCTTTGCATGATTTGATCCTGTTGTCGCGCTTGGCGGGGAATGAGGAGACTAACTCCTGCAGAAATACTTGATGTGGATTCTGGAGAATGGATGGCAATGCAGGATGCGCTATCCATCTTCTTTAACTAAGTGTTGATACTTGGAAAAAGGTAAACAACCTCCTCTCGTTCCGGATGTCCAAATCTCGAAACTGGTCTTAGTTGCGTTTGGACAATATCTCAGATAAAGAGAAAATCTCCAAAGGTCTGTTTCCTCATCAAACTTCTTACCAGCGCTTGGAGGTAAGATGCCATTTGACGGCTGTAGAGAAACTTCAAAGGTTTGTTTCCTCGTCTAACTTCTTATCAGCGCTTGGAGATAAGATGCCATTCGACGGTAGTAAAGAAACTTCACCATCTTCCCTTTTGACTTGACGCCTTTGAAAGATTGTCATATGGGCCCATGATCTTTTGAGGGGCTAATGACTTCGTTTGAAGGCGGACGAACTGTTTTCGGGGTGAAAACTGCCATTCGTCAACTGATGCCTGGGGAATCAACGAACTATTTTCCTAAGAGGAAAACTGCCATTCATCGACTCTGTGGGGAGTTAAGCATCCCAGAAACAGACAAACTGTTTGAAGAAACTGCCATTTGTCGATCTCTTGAGTATTTAGCAGACAAACTGTCTTTTCTTGGGAAAAGACTGCCATTTGCCAATTGCTAGGGGAGCAAACTGTCTTCTACTAGGAGAGACTGCTATTCGTCGACCCTGTCATGAAAGAAAGTGAGCAAACTGTCTTCTGCTGAAAGAGACTGCCATTTGCTGACTTTGTTATGATAGAAAGTGAGCAAACTGTCTTCTGCTGAAAGAGACTGCCATTTACTGACTTTGTTGTGATAGAAAGTGAGCAAACTGTCTTCTGCTGAAAGAGACTGCCATTCGCTGACTTTGTTGTGATAGAAAGTGAGCAAACTGTCTTCTGCTGAAAGAAACTGCCATTCGCTGACTTTGTTGTGATAGAAAGTGAGCAAACTGTCTTCTGCTGAAAGAGACTGCCATTTGCTGACTTTGTTGGGGAATCTGAACTATCTTCTGGATGAAGACTATCATTTGCTGACTCCGCTGGGGAATCATTTGTAGATCTGCTGGGAGATTCTGAATTATTTTCTTTGACGAAAAAGAAGGTGGCATCTCTCGACCTTGCTGGGGAAATACCAGACCTGTAGGGAGTTCCGGAATGTGAAGCAGACTATCTTATCTGAAGAAGACTGTCGAATGTCGCTCTGCAGGAGATTCTCGGCTGAGGGATTCCAAAAGTGAACAAACTATCTCTTTGAGGGAGACCACCATTTATTGACTTGCTTGGGGAAACCTCTCTACATGGATCGTTGTCTTGAAGGAAAAAGTTTCTCCAGTGTTTGCAGGGGAAACTTGAGTTCATGCCCTCATGACTCGGGCATTCTCATGATTAAAAGCCTCAATTTAACTATGCAGTTGTGATGTAATGTATGCATGAATATTATGACAATTATAAAATGTAAAGTGAATGTGAATAGAATTGTCGCGGATGTGAAATCCTATGATACGACTGAAATTCTTGTGGATCAGAAGATGTCCTCTTCTTGGAGTTCGAACTCTCTCGGGAATATCTGGTTATCAGTTGTCCGCTGTTTGAAATGAGTAATATGAATTGAAGTGAAGATCCGTCATCGGGAGATGTTCGCAAAGCGACCTCATGGGGAAATCTTGGTTCCCGGAGTCTCCCCCGTTCTCGGAGCAACTGTTTGCATTCTTCCTATTGTTTGTAAGCCTTAGAAAGAACTTTCACCTTTATTTTTGCAAGTAAATTCATTTTATTTTATGAAAACAATTGTTTCAAGAAAATGACTGTTTAAACTTAAAACGCATTTCAAGAAACTGAATAAGACTAGATTGCAAAGGAAAAGCACAAGGCTCAAATTATTATATATGGAATGGTAATCAGCCAAATGCTTGATTCCATGGAGTATTTACAAAGTTGGAAATTGGTAATTTTCGGGAAAAGGGCTACGATGAAACGTGACGACCGTTATCTTTCCCTTCCACTCCAAGTCGCGCTGTATTCGTGCTTCGTAGAAGATGACCTACTGCTGATGAATACTCCGCTATGGATTTTGAATGATCAAGTTTGTCCTGAACACAGTTACTTGCCATATATCCCTAACTTTTGCGCAAACTACCCCTTTCGGGTTTTAAGTTTACCGGGATTGATTATTTATTTTTTATGTCTCTAACTTTTGCCTGAATCGCCCTTTCGGGTTTTCGATTCACCGAGACGCTCTTTTTTGCCTAAGTCGCTCTTTGCGAGTTTTCAACTTAGCGAGCTGTTCTTTTTGTTTATTTAGGCGAAGTATTTCTTGACTGCGTCGACGTTCACAGGACGGGCGAATTCTTCTCCATCCATAGTCGTGAGTATTAGGGCTCCTCCTGAGAAAGCTCTCTTGACCACGTAGGGGCCGTCATAATTGGGAGTCCATTTCCCTCTCGAATCTGTGAGAAAAGATTGAATCTTTTTGAGTACAAGGTCGCCTTCTTTGATTGTGCGAGGTCGAACCTTTTTGTCGAAAGCTTTCTTCATTCTTTGTTGATATAGCTGACCGTGGCATAAAGCTGTCATGCGCTTTTCTTCGATTAAGTTCAATTCATCGAATCTGCTTTGACACCACTCGGCTTCTGTTAATTTTGCCTCCATCAAAACTCTCATTGATGGAATCTCAACCTCTATAGGTAGGACTGCCTCCATGCCATATACAAGGGAGAAAGGAGTTGCTCCAGTCGAAGTACGTACTGATGTACGGTAACCATGAAGAGCATACGGGAGCATTTCATGCCAATCTTTGTAAGTGATGACCATCTTCTGAATGATTTTCTTGATGTTTTTGTTAGCTGCTTCTACAGCTCCATTCATCTTTGGTCTGTAAGGAGATGAGTTGTGATGTTCGATCTTGAATTCTTCACAAAGCTCCTTCATCATTTTGTTATTCAAATTTGACCCATTGTCAGTGATTATCTTGCTAGGAATGCCGTAGCGACAGATGATGTGATTCTTGATAAACCTGACGACAACTTGTCTTGTAACGTTTGCATATGAAGCTGCTTCAACCCATTTGGTGAAATAGTCTATGGCTACCAAGATGAAGCGATGTCCGTTGGACGCTTTTGGCTCGATCATTCCGATCATGTCGATTCCCCACATGGAGAAAGGCCAAGGGGAAGAGAGTATGTTGAGCAGAGATGGTGGCACATGGATTCTATCGGCGTAGATCTGGCATTTGTGACACCTCTTTGCGTACTGGTAGCAATCTGACTCCATCGTCAGCCAATAATATCCTGCTCTCAGTATTTTCCTTGTCATGGTATGTCCATTGGTGTGAGTACCAAAGGAACCTTCATGTATTTCTCTCATGAGTATTTCTGCTTCTTTTCTGTCAACGCATCTGAGCAGAACCATGTCGAAGTTTCTCTTGTACAGAACATCTTCATTCAGGAAGAATCTACAAGCTAAATTTCTCAAAGTCTTTCTATCTTTCTTTGACGCCCCAAGAGGGTACTCTTGCTTTTGAAGAAAGTTCTTGATGTCGTGATACCACGGTTTGTCGTCGATGATTGCTTCTACTGTGAATACATGAGCGGGCCTATCCAGGCGCATAACATCGATCTGAGGAATGTCATTCCAATGATTTATCCTAATCATGGAAGAGAGTGTGGCTAGTGCATCAGCCAAGTTGTTTTCTTCACGAGGAATGTGATGAAAATCTACCTTGTCGAAGAATGGTAATAATCTTCTCGCGTAGTCTTTGTAAGGAATTAGCCCTGGTTGGCGTGTTTCCCATTCTCCTTTGATTTGATTGATGACCAAAGCAGAATCTCCGTACACATCCAGGTGTTTGATTCTTAGATCCATGGCTTCTTCGAGACCCATGATGCAAGCTTCATATTCGGCCTCATTGTTTGTGCATTTGAAAGTTAATCTGGCAGTAAATGGAATATGGGTACCCTGAGGTGTAACAATGATTGCCCCAATTCCTCGTCCATAAGCATTGACAGCTCCATCAAAGATTAAGCCCCACTGGGATCCTATCTCAGGTCCTTCGTCTGGTAGTGGCTCGTCGCAATCTTTCATCTTGAGGTACATGACGTCCTCGTCCGGAAAGTCGAAACTGGTTGATTCATGACCATTGAGTGGGTGGTGAGCCAGATGCTCAGCTAGAATGCTTCCTTTCACGGCTTTCTGTGCGTGATACTCAATGTCATATTCTGATAACAACATCTGCCAACGGGCAATTCTCCCGGT
This sequence comes from Vicia villosa, assembly GCF_029867415.1. NCBI lineage: Eukaryota > Viridiplantae > Streptophyta > Magnoliopsida > Fabales > Fabaceae > Vicia > Vicia villosa. The sequence goes on from NW_026706616.1 coordinate 106,196, forward strand.
TAAAGCAGGCTTCTCAAAGATGTACTTGATTGGATCCATATGAGAGATCAAACAAGTAGTATGTCGAATCATGTACTGGCGGAGACGCTTGGCAGCCCAGGCCAAAGCACAACACGTCTTCTCGAGCATGGAGTAGCGGGATTCACAGCCAGTGAATTTCTTGCTCAGGTAGTAAATGGCATGCTCTTTTCTTTTTGTCCCGTCTTGCTGATCAAGGACACAACCCATGGAGTCTTCTAAGACGGTTAAGTACATTATCAAAGGTCTTCCTTCCACTGGAGGAGATAAGATGGGTGGTTCGAGCAGATATTCCTTAATGCTGTCGAACGCTTTCTGACAATCGTCTGTCCAGACGCAACTTTGATTTTTCCGTAGAAGTTTGAAAATAGGAGCGCAAGTTGCAGTCATGAGATATATGAATCTCGAGATGTAATTCAGACGTCCAAGAAATCCTCTAACTTGTTTCTCGGTTCTGGGTGAAGGCATTTCTTGAATTGCCTTGACTTTGTCTGGATCTACTTCAATTCCTCGTTTGCTGACAATGAAACCAAGGAGTTTTCCTGAGTAGACACCAAAGGTACACTTGTTGGGGTTCAGGCGAAGCTGAAACTTCCGTAAGCGTTGAAATAACTTTGTCAGATTCTGTATGTGATCTTCTTCATTTTCTGATTTGGCAATCATGTCGTCCACATAGACTTCCACTTCTTTATGCATCATGTCGTGGAAAAGCGTAGTCATGGCTCTTTGATAAGTTGCCCCTGCGTTCTTTAGTCCAAAAGGCATAACACGGTAGCAGAACGTGCCCCAGGGGGTGATGAAAGCTGTTTTTTCCATGTCTTCAGGTGCCATTTTGATTTGGTTATATCCTGAAAATCCGTCCATGAATGAGAAAACTTTGGATTTTGCTGTACTGTCTACCAACATATCAATATGTGGTAAAGGAAAATCATCCTTAGGGCTAGCTTTGTTCAAATCTCTGTAGTCGACGCACATGCGGACTTTTCCGTCTTTCTTAGGAACGGGAACAATGTTGGCTAACCACTGAGGGTATTCTGAAGTGACGAGGAAACCTGCGTTGATCTGCTTTTGAACTTCCTCTTTGATTTTCATGGCCATCTCCGGATGAGTTCTTCTCAATTTTTGCTTGACCGGAGGGCATTCTGCTTTTAATGGCAAGTGATGCTCCACTATACTGGTATCCAACCCTGGCATATCTTGATAAGACCAAGCGAAGACATCTGAGAATTCTCTGAGCAGCTGTATCAAACTCTCTCTGATCTCTGAACTGAGCGAAGCTCCAATCTTAACCTCTCTTCTGTTTCCATCGGAACCAAGGTTAATGATCTCTAGAGGCTCGTTGTATGGCTGAATGGCCTCTTCCTTTTGTTGAAGTAACCGTGAAATTTCCTTTGATATTTCTTCGTCTTCTTCTTCCTCTGCCTCGAATACAGGAAACTCAAAGCTTGGAGAAGTCATACGGTCGCACGTTTCAACGGGGTATTTTATGATTAATCTGCATATGTGTGATAAGTTTTATTTAGACAACGAGGGAAGACTCGGTGTATGCAGTTAATGGAATATTTGATGTTTTTTAGGGTGTTTTTTAGGATTACCAATTTCCGAAAAAAGAAAAGGAAAAACTAAACGAAGGAACAGAATGACATTTTTATTTATGGACAGTCATTTCTTGAAACAAAGACCTTATAAAACAAAACTCTATTGCTTTGGGCGAAGCAAAGAGGGACATTTTCCTAAGAAATAGTAAAATGCAAAGCCCTATAAAACATCTCTTCACCCTGGGCTATGGTGAGAGGACAAAATAACGGTGAAAGTTCCTACTTAGGAGTGCGAACAACAGTTGAAACTTCAACAGCTGTCCAGTAGTGGCGAACCCCATTGTGCACTAAGTAATCTGGAACCTTAGGCTTAAGCTGGCCTGTGGTAGGTCTTGATTTACCAACCACTGTCTTTGCAACACTCAGACGATCTTCTTCTACTTCAGCAGACTGAGCTGTGTGAGCATACCCCTTTCCAAGTGGAGTATGTCGAACTTTCTTTTGAGGAAACTTCCAATCTTCTGAATGGAGAGACTCGTTGTCGGAGACACTTTCGAGATCATCCTCTTCTGTATTTTGGTCTTGCTCTTCTCCCAAGATGGCATTGACTAGATATGTGAACTCTAGATCCTTAGCCTCGGAAGGTGACTTGGGGATATAATCCTCAATGATGATTTCACCAGTCGATGATGATGAATAGCAAGGGTTATACATCTCTTTTGGCTGAGAGAGGTACTCAAAATCACTGTTCCATCCAGTTGGAACAATATCTTCAAGAGAGATTCTTGAACTTTCAGGAGCGGAGTATTTCACCATGTAGTCGAATTTTCCGCTTGGTTCTCCTAACGTATCCCAAGTCTCTTCGGGGATAGGAGGAACTTCTTCTGATGAACCATGACTTCTGGTGGTGAAGCTGTTAGTAACTTCTTCACTGCTTGGTTGAGTCTTACTTTCAGATTCTTCATTTGGATAACAGCAAAGTGGTTCAGACTCTGATAGGGCGATGTATCCTGATTTGTGAAGATAGGATAACCATTCCTCCTCATCGGTGCTTTCCGTATCGATGATATTGACTGTTTGTTGAACAGGTTGAAGAAAACCTCCACTGCAGAAAGTTTCTTGAATAGGGAGAACTACTTCAATCCCTGGGATAGCTTTTGATGATGTCGGAAAGAATCCAATTCCCGTTCTGTTCTTGTTGTTGGTAGGAATATTAATGTGCCCCCAACCACTGGTAGTGCCATCCTTTACAACTTGGATTGCATCTTTGTATGAAGAGATAGACGCTGCTTTTTCCTTTCCTTTGTCTAAGGAAAGTGCTTGGAATTTAGTTCCAACAACTTCTTTTGGTTCTATGTCGGAGAATGATGACAGGTTACTGACGATCAGAGCTCGTTCTCCACACACGGTTACCAATTTGTCATTCCTTATGAACTTCAGTTTCTGATGAAGTGTTGAAGTAATTGCCCCAGCCTCATGGATCCATGGGCGACCTAGCAAACAACTGTATTGTGCTGGAATATCCATAACTTGGAAAGTGATTTTGAACGTCTGAGGTCCAATAGTTATGGGAAGATCCACTTCTCCGAAAACTGACTTTCTTGATCCATCAAACGCTTTGACGATGACATGACTTTTTCTTAGAGGGTAATCTTCGAAGGATAATCTTGATAATGTTGATTTAGGCATGACGTTGAGAGAGGATCCATTGTCTATTAGGACTCCTGTGAGTGTATCACCCATGCAGCCAACTGAGATGTGAAGTGGAAGATTGTGGTCCACTCCTTCTTCAGGAAGATCTTCGTCACAGAAACTTAGGTTAGTTCCGGCGGAGATGTTGGCAACGATGTTGTTGAATTGACTTATAGTAACACTTGGTTCTACGAAAGCTTGTTCCAAAACTTTCTGTAGAGCTTCCCTATGAGCTTCAGAACTCAATAGCAGGGAAAGAACAGAAATCCTAGACGGAGTATGTAGTAATTGATCTACAATGTTGTATTCACTCCTCTGGATTAACTTCAAGATCTCATCATTTTCTTTTGCTTGAACAGCATTGGTCGGAAGATTGTCTTGCCTATGTGGTACTTCCCCCAAAGGTTTCTCCACATTTTCTGTTGTTCTGTTGAAGACTCGTCCACTTCTGGTGACTCGACTAACATCAGCAATGTTGACAACAGACGGTAATGGTATTTCCTTACCATTTTCAATGAATGTAGCGTTGTACTTGTATGGTATAGCCTTGTCAGACTCATACGGTACAGGACCTGGTAAGTAGATGACTAACGGCGCAACTGCTGTCTTCCTGCTATCATACTTAACTTGCATAGGTTCAACTTGATTAATTTGAGGAGATACGGTAAAGACTTCATCATCTTCTCTGTTGGCAAGAACAGTAATGGTATTGTCATCCATCAACTTTTGAATGTCGTTGCGAACACGCAAACATCCTTGTGAATCTCTTCGGCAGATTCTGCATCTACTGTAAGCGTGGAAATCTGTTCCAAAGTAGGCAAGTCCATTTAAAGTTTTGTGGAACCTGACTACCGATTCTTCAAGGTCTTCAACTTTGTAGATTTTGTATTCTCCTGGACATCCTTGAACCATGTTGATGTCATGTTCAGTTCTGACTCGGATATGTTGAATCCATCCTAAGTCCATTTGTTCTTGTAATGCAGCTTGAACTACGGCACATCCTTGATTATTCTTTGGACAAATTTCGCATGTGAAGTAGTTGTGAGGTGGTACATGACCGTACCCAGCTTGTTTAGCGTGCATCTTGACAAGATTTTCCCCTATCTGACGAATGTCGTAGATTTGAATGACATTGGGGTGTTGATCTATCAGATTTACTGAAGCTTCTTTATGCTGCGGCAAAGGATTTGCTTGGACGTTTGGATTAGTATCTTTGAAGGATAGCATTCCGCTCTTCACTAATCGTTGGACGTCAATCTTGAAAGAGAAACAGTTCTCAATATTGTGACCTGGTGCCCCCTGATGATAGGGACAAGATTGGTCAGCCTTATACCATGGTGAGGAACTGTTTGTAGGATTTGGAGGACTCCTTGTCTGAATGAGCCCTTTTGCCAGTAATGTTGGAAACAATTCTGCATACGGCATTGGTACGGGGTCAAAGGCAGGATACCTTGGAGCCCGATTGTTGTAATTTGGAGGTCGAACCTGCTGCTGAGGTTGCTGCGACCTTTGTTGAGTTTGTTGTTGCGAGACCTGAGGTTGAGAAGCTGGCGCTGAGTTAACAACCGGAGTTATTGTTGCAACTTGAGGTTGGAATTTCTTCTTGATTTTGTGCAAGACATTGCTGACATCTTGATCCTTTTTCTTCTGGAAAGAACTTCCATACTTCCTTGGACCAACAGAAGATTCTGGTTCTTTGTTCAAGCGTCCTTCCCGAACTGCTTCTTCTAAACGTACACCCATGTTTACCATCTCAGTAAAGTCACTTGGTGCACTTGCAACCATTCGTCCGTAGTAAAATGGACTCAAAGTTTTGAGATAGATTTTTGTCATTTCTTTCTCTTCGAGTGGTGGACAAATTTGAGCAGCAACTTCACGCCATCTCTGAGCGTATTCCTTGAAGCTTTCTCTATCCTTTTGAGTCATGGCCCGGAGTTGATCTCTGTCGGGAGCAAACTGTCTTCTACTAGGAGAGACTGCTATTCGTCGACCCTGTCATGAAAGAAAGTGAGCAAACTGTCTTCTGCTGAAAGAGACTGCCATTTGCTGACTTTGTTATGATAGAAAGTGAGCAAACTGTCTTCTGCTGAAAGAGACTGCCATTTACTGACTTTGTTGTGATAGAAAGTGAGCAAACTGTCTTCTGCTGAAAGAGACTGCCATTCGCTGACTTTGTTGTGATAGAAAGTGAGCAAACTGTCTTCTGCTGAAAGAAACTGCCATTCGCTGACTTTGTTGTGATAGAAAGTGAGCAAACTGTCTTCTGCTGAAAGAGACTGCCATTTGCTGACTTTGTTGGGGAATCTGAACTATCTTCTGGATGAAGACTATCATTTGCTGACTCCGCTGGGGAATCATTTGTAGATCTGCTGGGAGATTCTGAATTATTTTCTTTGACGAAAAAGAAGGTGGCATCTCTCGACCTTGCTGGGGAAATACCAGACCTGTAGGGAGTTCCGGAATGTGAAGCAGACTATCTTATCTGAAGAAGACTGTCGAATGTCGCTCTGCAGGAGATTCTCGGCTGAGGGATTCCAAAAGTGAACAAACTATCTCTTTGAGGGAGACCACCATTTATTGACTTGCTTGGGGAAACCTCTCTACATGGATCGTTGTCTTGAAGGAAAAAGTTTCTCCAGTGTTTGCAGGGGAAACTTGAGTTCATGCCCTCATGACTCGGGCATTCTCATGATTAAAAGCCTCAATTTAACTATGCAGTTGTGATGTAATGTATGCATGAATATTATGACAATTATAAAATGTAAAGTGAATGTGAATAGAATTGTCGCGGATGTGAAATCCTATGATACGACTGAAATTCTTGTGGATCAGAAGATGTCCTCTTCTTGGAGTTCGAACTCTCTCGGGAATATCTGGTTATCAGTTGTCCGCTGTTTGAAATGAGTAATATGAATTGAAGTGAAGATCCGTCATCGGGAGATGTTCGCAAAGCGACCTCATGGGGAAATCTTGGTTCCCGGAGTCTCCCCCGTTCTCGGAGCAACTGTTTGCACTCTTCCTATTGTTTGTAAGCCTTAGAAAGAACTTTCACCTTTATTTTTGCAAGTAAATTCATTTTATTTTATGAAAACAATTGTTTCAAGAAAATGACTGTTTAAACTTAAAACGCATTTCAAGAAACTGAATAAGACTAGATTGCAAAGGAAAAGCACAAGGCTCAAATTATTATATATGGAATGGTAATCAGCCAAATGCTTGATTCCATGGAGTATTTACAAAGTTGGAAATTGGTAATTTTCGGGAAAAGGGCTACGATGAAACGTGACGACCGTTATCTTTCCCTTCCACTCCAAGTCGCGCTGTATTCGTGCTTCGTAGAAGATGACCTACTGCTGATGAATACTCCGCTATGGATTTTGAATGATCAAGTTTGTCCTGAACACAGTTACTTGCCATATATCCCTAACTTTTGCGCAAACTACCCCTTTCGGGTTTTAAGTTTACCGGGATTGATTATTTATTTTTTATGTCTCTAACTTTTGCCTGAATCGCCCTTTCGGGTTTTCGATTCACCGAGACGCTCTTTTTTGCCTAAGTCGCTCTTTGCGAGTTTTCAACTTAGCGAGCTGTTCTTTTTGTTTATTTAGGCGAAGTATTTCTTGACTGCGTCGACGTTCACAGGACGGGCGAATTCTTCTCCATCCATAGTCGTGAGTATTAGGGCTCCTCCTGAGAAAGCTCTCTTGACCACGTAGGGGCCGTCATAATTGGGAGTCCATTTCCCTCTCGAATCTGTGAGAAAAGATTGAATCTTTTTGAGTACAAGGTCGCCTTCTTTGATTGTGCGAGGTCGAACCTTTTTGTCGAAAGCTTTCTTCATTCTTTGTTGATATAGCTGACCGTGGCATAAAGCTGTCATGCGCTTTTCTTCGATTAAGTTCAATTCATCGAATCTGCTTTGACACCACTCGGCTTCTGTTAATTTTGCCTCCATCAAAACTCTCATTGATGGAATCTCAACCTCTATAGGTAGGACTGCCTCCATGCCATATACAAGGGAGAAAGGAGTTGCTCCAGTCGAAGTACGTACTGATGTACGGTAACCATGAAGAGCATACGGGAGCATTTCATGCCAATCTTTGTAAGTGATGACCATCTTCTGAATGATTTTCTTGATGTTTTTGTTAGCTGCTTCTACAGCTCCATTCATCTTTGGTCTGTAAGGAGATGAGTTGTGATGTTCGATCTTGAATTCTTCACAAAGCTCCTTCATCATTTTGTTATTCAAATTTGACCCATTGTCAGTGATTATCTTGCTAGGAATGCCGTAGCGACAGATGATGTGATTCTTGATAAACCTGACGACAACTTGTCTTGTAACGTTTGCATATGAAGCTGCTTCAACCCATTTGGTGAAATAGTCTATGGCTACCAAGATGAAGCGATGTCCGTTGGACGCTTTTGGCTCGATCATTCCGATCATGTCGATTCCCCACATGGAGAAAGGCCAAGGGGAAGAGAGTATGTTGAGCAGAGATGGTGGCACATGGATTCTATCGGCGTAGATCTGGCATTTGTGACACCTCTTTGCGTACTGGTAGCAATCTGACTCCATCGTCAGCCAATAATATCCTGCTCTCAGTATTTTCCTTGTCATGGTATGTCCATTGGTGTGAGTACCAAAGGAACCTTCATGTATTTCTCTCATGAGTATTTCTGCTTCTTTTCTGTCAACGCATCTGAGCAGAACCATGTCGAAGTTTCTCTTGTACAGAACATCTTCATTCAGGAAGAATCTACAAGCTAAATTTCTCAAAGTCTTTCTATCTTTCTTTGACGCCCCAAGAGGGTACTCTTGCTTTTGAAGAAAGTTCTTGATGTCGTGATACCACGGTTTGTCGTCGATGATTGCTTCTACTGTGAATACATGAGCGGGCCTATCCAGGCGCATAACATCGATCTGAGGAATGTCATTCCAATGATTTATCCTAATCATGGAAGAGAGTGTGGCTAGTGCATCAGCCAAGTTGTTTTCTTCACAAGGAATGTGATGAAAATCTACCTTGTCGAAGAATGGTAATAATCTTCTCGCGTAGTCTTTGTAAGGAATTAGCCCTGGTTGGCGTGTTTCCCATTCTCCTTTGATTTGATTGATGACCAAAGCAGAATCTCCGTACACATCCAGGTGTTTGATTCTTAGATCCATGGCTTCTTCGAGACCCATGATGCAAGCTTCATATTCGGCCTCATTGTTTGTGCATTTGAAAGTTAATCTGGCAGTAAATGGAATATGGGTACCCTGAGGTGTAACAATGATTGCCCCAATTCCTCGTCCATAAGCATTGACAGCTCCATCAAAGATTAAGCCCCACTGGGATCCTATCTCAGGTCCTTCGTCTGGTAGTGGCTCGTCGCAATCTTTCATCTTGAGGTACATGACGTCCTCGTCCGGAAAGTCGAAACTGGTTGATTCATGACCATTGAGTGGGTGGTGAGCCAGATGCTCAGCTAGAATGCTTCCTTTCACGGCTTTCTGTGCGTGATACTCAATGTCATATTCTGATAACAACATCTGCCAACGGGCAATTCTCCCGGTTAAAGCAGGCTTCTCAAAGATGTACTTGATTGGATCCATATGAGAGATCAAACAAGTAGTATGTCGAATCATGTACTGGCGGAGACGCTTGGCAGCCCAGGCCAAAGCACAACACGTCTTCTCGAGCATGGAGTAGCGGGATTCACAGCCAGTGAATTTCTTGCTCAGGTAGTAAATGGCATGCTCTTTTCTTTTTGTCCCGTCTTGCTGATCAAGGACACAACCCATGGAGTCTTCTAAGACGGTTAAGTACATTATCAAAGGTCTTCCTTCCACTGGAGGAGATAAGATGGGTGGTTCGAGCAGATATTCCTTAATGCTGTCGAACGCTTTCTGACAATCGTCTGTCCAGACGCAACTTTGATTTTTCCGTAGAAGTTTGAAAATAGGAGCGCAAGTTGCAGTCATGAGATATATGAATCTCGAGATGTAATTCAGACGTCCAAGAAATCCTCTAACTTGTTTCTCGGTTCTGGGTGAAGGCATTTCTTGAATTGCCTTGACTTTGTCTGGATCTACTTCAATTCCTCGTTTGCTGACAATGAAACCAAGGAGTTTTCCTGAGTAGACACCAAAGGTACACTTGTTGGGGTTCAGGCGAAGCTGAAACTTCCGTAAGCGTTGAAATAACTTTGTCAGATTCTGTATGTGATCTTCTTCATTTTCTGATTTGGCAATCATGTCGTCCACATAGACTTCCACTTCTTTATGCATCATGTCGTGGAAAAGCGTAGTCATGGCTCTTTGATAAGTTGCCCCTGCGTTCTTTAGTCCAAAAGGCATAACACGGTAGCAGAACGTGCCCCAGGGGGTGATGAAAGCTGTTTTTTCCATGTCTTCAGGTGCCATTTTGATTTGGTTATATCCTGAAAATCCGTCCATGAATGAGAAAACTTTGGATTTTGCTGTACTGTCTACCAACATATCAATATGTGGTAAAGGAAAATCATCCTTAGGGCTAGCTTTGTTCAAATCTCTGTAGTCGACGCACATGCGGACTTTTCCGTCTTTCTTAGGAACGGGAACAATGTTGGCTAACCACTGAGGGTATTCTGAAGTGACGAGGAAACCTGCGTTGATCTGCTTTTGAACTTCCTCTTTGATTTTCATGGCCATCTCCGGATGAGTTCTTCTCAATTTTTGCTTGACCGGAGGGCATTCTGCTTTTAATGGCAAGTGATGCTCCACTATACTGGTATCCAACCCTGGCATATCTTGATAAGACCAAGCGAAGACATCTGAGAATTCTCTGAGCAGCTGTATCAAACTCTCTCTGATCTCTGAACTGAGCGAAGCTCCAATCTTAACCTCTCTTCTGTTTCCATCGGAACCAAGGTTAATGATCTCTAGAGGCTCGTTGTATGGCTGAATGGCCTCTTCCTTTTGTTGAAGTAACCGTGAAATTTCCTTTGATATTTCTTCGTCTTCTTCTTCCTCTGCCTCGAATACAGGAAACTCAAAGCTTGGAGAAGTCATACGGTCGCACGTTTCAACGGGGTATTTTATGATTAATCTGCATATGTGTGATAAGTTTTATTTAGACAACGAGGGAAGACTCGGTGTATGCAGTTAATGGAATATTTGATGTTTTTTAGGGTGTTTTTTAGGATTACCAATTTCCGAAAAAAGAAAAGGAAAAACTAAACGAAGGAACAGAATGACATTTTTATTTATGGACAGTCATTTCTTGAAACAAAGACCTTATAAAACAAAACTCTATTGCTTTGGGCGAAGCAAAGAGGGACATTTTCCTAAGAAATAGTAAAATGCAAAGCCCTATAAAACATCTCTTCACCCTGGGCTATGGTGAGAGGACAAAATAACGGTGAAAGTTCCTACTTAGGAGTGCGAACAACAGTTGAAACTTCAACAACTGTCCAGTAGTGGCGAACCCCATTGTGCACTAAGTAATCTGGAACCTTAGGCTTAAGCTGGCCTGTGGTAGGTCTTGATTTACCAACCACTGTCTTTGCAACACTCAGACGATCTTCTTCTACTTCAGCAGACTGAGCTGTGTGAGCATACCCCTTTCCAAGTGGAGTATGTCGAACTTTCTTTTGAGGAAACTTCCAATCTTCTGAATGGAGAGACTCGTTGTCGGAGACACTTTCGAGATCATCCTCTTCTGTATTTTGGTCTTGCTCTTCTCCCAAGATGGCATTGACTAGATATGTGAACTCTAGATCCTTAGCCTCGGAAGGTGACTTGGGGATATAATCCTCAATGATGATTTCACCAGTCGATGATGATGAATAGCAAGGGTTATACATCTCTTTTGGCTGAGAGAGGTACTCAAAATCACTGTTCCATCCAGTTGGAACAATATCTTCAAGAGAGATTCTTGAACTTTCAGGAGCGGAGTATTTCACCATGTAGTCGAATTTTCCGCTTGGTTCTCCTAACGTATCCCAAGTCTCTTCGGGGATAGGAGGAACTTCTTCTGATGAACCATGACTTCTGGTGGTGAAGCTGTTAGTAACTTCTTCACTGCTTGGTTGAGTCTTACTTTCAGATTCTTCATTTGGATAACAGCAAAGTGGTTCAGACTCTGATAGGGCGATGTATCCTGATTTGTGAAGATAGGATAACCATTCCTCCTCATCGGTGCTTTCCGTATCGATGATATTGACTGTTTGTTGAACAGGTTGAAGAAAACCTCCACTGCAGAAAGTTTCTTGAATAGGGAGAACTACTTCAATCCCTGGGATAACTTTTGATGATG